>NC_142398.1:3587500-3887500 GCF_059441095.1 Idiotropiscis lumnitzeri
TCAGTTTTCGCGGGTGGTCTCGGTCCCCATTAACCGCGATAACCGGGGTTTCACTGTATAGCAACATGTCACATTGATTGAAGATGCTCGCCATTGAAAAATACACAGTGAACCCTTGCTTATTTGCGGCACGCCATTTGCACATTCATTGATTCACAGAGTTTAAGGGGGAACCTAGCCTCCTTTATTTGGTGAAAATCACACCCATTTGCTGTTTTTTTGCATCATCTGGCAGCACCTTGCTGCTGCAAATTACTTCCAAAATGTAATATATTGCATCTTGTATTGTTTTGAATATTCAATGTGTCAGGAGTGCTGTTTCACCACCCTGAGGTGTGTGTGTGTCTGGGTGTGTGCGTGTTTTGGGTCCTTGCAGATTGGTGTGGTCGGCAGCTGGATTCAATCTACCCAATCACTGCTGCTCCTTTTTAAGACACCCAGACACGCCACGACATTGCCAGATTGTCAACTCGCTACATCAAGTTTGTAGCCCTCTAGCTACTTGATATTTGAGCAACCTGTTGTCTATACACGTGTCCTTCACTAACCTTGTTCTCTAACCTCAGATCACCTTCTAACTTCTGTAATTCCCTGGACCACGCACAGCTGACCGACCTACCTGCCTGCCTACAGCCTGCTTCACCTCCTCACCTGCGACACGCTTACGTTTAAACTACAATCTACCAACGATTCACTGGACATTCAAATAAACTCTCAGACTAAAACTCTACATCCTGTCTCTGCATTTGAGTCCCACTATCGCCCCTCGACAGGCCCCTTGACACAATGTTACTTGCATGTGAAAGTAATCAGTTCCTTTACAATATGACTGTCTTAGTAAAGTAACTCAGTTACTTTTCATTTGTTTTTTTTAATTGAGTATTAATTTATTTAATAATGATTTGGACACTTTGAAAGGAACATTTTCGACTGTAAGCTGGAAAAGTTAACTCTTAATGAACATATTGAACTACTTAATGTGGGCTATATATATATGAAATGTTTCAAGTCTATGGTGGGAGGTCACTATCTTTGATCAATATTTGTTTTGATCATTTCTTTTTTTAATATAACTATAGGAAGTTGCACTGTTGTATTCGCCGCATGCTTCAAAATCTAGGGAAAAAGTAGCGGCTTATAGTCCGGAAAATACAGTAGTTATATTACTTGGTTATTGCCAAAATGTAATACTTTACGTAACGCGTTTGCAGCGATTCACACATTTCCTACTCCTTGATTTTTGGTGGCCATTACAGTGAACTATCTAGGTCCTCCAATAGGCAAATACAGAAAAAGCAAATATAGTCAGAATCTTTTAAAACAAGCTTTCTTACCACACCCAAAATTGCTGGTTCTCCTTTCTCTCCTTTCTCTGGACCATACTGGAAGACAACAACAGGATCAAAATGTCATGTCATGATTGTTATCATCTGTCATTTTAGCAGCCTGACACCTTACCATTGGTGCCAAAAATTAATTATGGCTGAGCACCAATACCAGGTATCTGTATCAGGCCTTCATACAAGGTATTTGGTACTCATGGATACTGCTGATACCAGCCACAGATACTTTAGTAAAAAAAAAATGCCAAAAAAATAAAACGATACACCAGGATATAGATATATTGTTCCACGTGTATTGTCTGCTACCATCAACATGTTACGTGTTAAGTTGGTTATCGATACAGTATTGGAGGATAAAACGACACAGCACAGATAAGTTGTAACACCTATATCATCTACATTGTCTGATATTGGGCGCTTATCTTGTAGCAATACAGTACTTTACAAAAGAAAACCAGACCTCTCATTACAAATATTTTATCCATCATCGACCACCATTGTAATTTGACACTTGTGTAATCGTAAATTATCGCAAAAGAAAACGATGAGACATCATGATCTATATTTGATGCTTGTGTAAAAATGCAGCACTGTAATTGAAACGATACACTACAACATTGATGTTTTGTCTACCACCACTGATATATGACACTTGTGTATAGATGCAGTATCGAAAGAGAAAATAAAAAAATCTCATTAATGATACTTGAAATTTGTGTATTGATAGTTTTACTGAAAGAAGAAAATGGTAATTGAAGGTTTGTGTATTGATACAGTATTGTCTGAGATGTTGTGCCTATATATCATTTACCACCAATATTTGAGACTCAATCAATACATTATCTTATGAGAAACAATGTACCACAATTGAGCTCACCTGAATTGTGTTCTACAAGGTTTTTATAGTTAATGTAAACTAATGAAAGAATCCAACAAAAACTTAAATGGAAAAAAAAAATGTCATTATCAAAATAAAATAAACACAAAAAAGCTTTTAAAAAAACAAAAATGAGCTGAAACTATATCTTATGCTTACTTGTCCTCTGATTTTGTCTTTGTCAATTACTATAATTAATGAGTTTTCAGGATTCATTTTGAATCTGTTTTCAATATTTCTGTATGTCCCAGTGGCCAAGGCAAAATGAGTAGGAAGGTTGTTTGAGAATTTTAGTTTACTTTATTAAATAATACTGAGTGTTTTTCCCGATATTAAAAAAAAAAAAAAAAACTAAACTAAATCAAAAAATAAAAACTTCTAAAAACACTGTTCTAAAAACAAACAGTCCAAACCAAATAAAAACTATAATGAAAAAAAATATATATATTTTACATTGTGATTATCAATCATCAATCTTTTTGACCCACTCATATTGTCGACCACCACCGATAATGGTCCTTGTGTATTGATATGGTAGTGGAAGACAAAATGATAAAAACTCGGAATCCAATTAATACGGTATCATAATATAAAACCATATACAATAGTATTACGTTGGAATATTGGCACTGTATCCCACCCGTATCGTTTTACAACACCGAGGCTTGTGTATGAATACAGTAATCGAGTAAACAATGCAATACATGATGATATTGAAATTTAGTTCGATCCGCATCATCTGCTACCACAGAAATTTGACACTTGTGCATCAATAACATTGCTATAAAAGAAAACAATGTGATACATTGTATTGATACTTTGTTCCACTAAGGTGGTCGCCAAACCATAGCTAAATGACACTTCGTAAATGAGATCTCATCTACATTGTTTTTGTCATCGATATTAGACGCTTGGACTTGTCGATGCAGTATGGTAAGAAATAAACGATGCGATACATCACATTAGTGATTTAGTGAAATTAGCCTTGCACAATTTTTCAGTATCTTTCCTTGCTGGATAAGTATTTTTTTCATACATTATTCAGGTGTTGTTAATTCTGTGGCAGGTTTTGGTTGATACCTGCGTGTCCAGACTGTATCCTCGTTCCCTCTCAGCCGGCCTGTATCGTTCATCCACTTCCTCTTCTTCGTATTCGTACTCGTTCACCTGGTAGTCGTCCGTGACGTTGTCGTAGTCCTCATATTCGAAAATCTGTCCCGAGAAATGAGTGGTGAAAAGCAAAATAAAAAATAATTTTAAAAAAGTGGTAAATGGTAACGGACACCACCCTCACCTCATACTCGGTGATGTTGGGACCAGCCGTCACCGTGGAGACAGAGACATCATTGAAGATGTCACTGAAGTCGTACTCATCCAACTCCTCCACCACGCGCTCCTTTGGTGTCACGTCCACCTGTAGAAAATGCAGTGGATCAACTTCAAAGTCTATCATGGCCTGTGTGGTGAACGTGTTTGCCATGTCTTCCAGACACCAACAAAAAAAAAGCTGAACTTTCTTCACTGTTTTCCTTTCATTTTGGACTGGTCTCTTTCATCAGTGGCATCTGGAGTGACCGCAATAAATCAACAAAAGAAGAAAAAAAAAGACATCCTGCGGCGCTTTTGAGCCCACAGCCAGATCGTAAATCACACAGCAGCGGGTGGCAAAAAAAGCATTTGTAGTCTTTGGAACTAAAACAATCTAATATATACAAGTCGAAAAATAAATTTTGGGTGCTTTCATACCACCAGGAAAAATAAAAAGTGAATGGGGACTTTTCTGGCAGATAATTTATCATCATAAATAAATCACAATACATATTTTAGATAGTTATTGTTTGATGTATATTGTTATTTTTCACAGTAGATGAAGTAATAGTAAATACGAAACATTAACAATACACAAACATTGCATTTGTATTAAGTTAATTTTGTCTTCTTCTTATTATTTATATTTTGACTGATTCATGTATAGCAGACAATTTTGTTTTAGGTTAATTTTTTACGTGACATGTTTCGGCCAGTCTTTCTCCTTCTTCAGAGTGTCACATGATGGTGTCTTGTGATTTGTCTTTATCAGTCGATGAGTCTTTATCAAGACTCGCCGAAACATGTCAGGTAAAAAAATTACCCTAAAACGAAATTGTCTGCTATACATTAATCAGTCAAAATATATATAAAAAAGTGAAACATTCTTATAATTAACAGCGACAAAACAGAAGTTCTTCTTTTGGGTAAAATCAATACGATCAAAAGTTGGCAGTTTTCCCATTCCTGTTGGCCACTCCATTGTTTACCCCTCCCCTCAGTTCAAGAGTCAAGGTGTCATCCTCGACAGCACTCTATCTTTCCATAAGCATATCAATAACATAACCCGTTCAGCCTACTTCCATCTGTGCAATATCAGTTGACTCCGCACCTCCCTTTATCACTCATCCGCTTCTGTCCTGGTCCATAGCCTTGTCACCTCCTGACTTGATTACTGCAACTCTCTCCTCTCTGGCCTTCCCCATACGTTGCTCCACAAACTCCAACTGGTACAAAACTCAGCTGCTCGTCTCATCACAAGGAAACCCTTGTCTCATCACATCACCCCCGTTCTCCAGCAACTTCACTGGCTTCCCGTCAAATTCCGCATCCAATATGAACTGCTCCTTCATACTTTCAAAGCAATCCATAACCTTGTCCCGCCCACCTGTCTGACCTACTGAATATCATCACTCCTCCATTCACCTGAGTGTTCCACCTGTCAGCACTATGGGGAGGAGAGCCTTCAGTCGCTCTGCTTCCCAGCTTTGGAACTCTCTGCCACCTATCACCATCTTCGAATCAAAACTCACCTTTTTAAGATCGCCTCCTCTCTGTGACAGCACCACGTTATTTTAATTCCTCTTCTCTATTCCATTTGAGTTATTTCCTTTTTTTTTAATATTATCTTTTATTATTATTTTATTTTCTAAATCTTCTTACTTTGAGCAGTTTGGTCTTAACAGATTTTATTGATGTCTTGAAAGGCGCTTGCAAATTGAATGTATTATTATTATTATTATTACATTATTATTTTTATAATTACAGCTCCATCTGTTGTGAAATGCGCTAAATAAATAAAGTTGTATTGTATTATTATACGGGGTCTGACTGTTATACTGCCTCCCAGTGGCCAAGGCAAGCACACCAGAAGGAGAAGCCCAATAAGATGAATTGCAGCATTGAATTATGGTGCAGAAATTCTTTATTCCCATACATCCTATTTTATTATGGCCTCACTGTATGTTTTATAAAGGAGGAGGGTCCACCACACCACATGATTACATGTAGACATGTTTATATTTGTAATCTTGCAACCCCCTGGTGCTTGTGAACAACCTTTATTAGCACATTTTTTTCAAGTTCATGAGGGGCGAAACAAAACAATGTGTGTGGCGTGGAAAGTTACCGTAATTGCTCCTCAAGTATTTCCTTTTGGAACTCAAAGCAAATATCTTGTGGTCCATAAATACTTGCAATATTTGTGAGGCAAGAAAAGCCGGCGGGCTGCTTTAGATTTACAACATTCAGCACCTGTCACATTGCCTGAGGTGTGAGGTGGGGGGGTGGCGGGTCTCACCTCATCTGCTGCGATGTCCATGATGATGCTGTCATAGGGTAACGCTGCGTTACAGTCAGGGATGAAGTCCCTGCAGTACGTCTCGGCCGCTGCAGGGTCGTCCACTAGCAGCAGCTGCTGGATGTCACCCTGTCCAAGTCCAAGTAATAAGTTATTTATTCTGTATTTATTTTATTTTATTTCATTCATTCTTTGCCTGACTGGCAGAAATTTCCATCAAAATCAAATACTGTATGTACATCTCTAGACCTCACTCGGAGACCATTTACAGTAAAATACAAAATGAGGACACTAGCAAGGAGCTGCTAGGCCACAACTCACAAAAGGCTGTGTTCCAGATGTGAATTACGAGGCACACAAACGACACTATAGTTGTTGCGATTTTCAACTTGGCCCAACACAGACCCGTTACCAGAGCCCAGCCTTAAGGGACACATATAATGCATGGGGGGGCTGCAGACAGCACTTACTTTGCGCCATGTATTTGCGTAGCATGACCGACCGATCTTGTAGTATTATCATGGAAACATTGAGAATACAATACATATACAAAGATGTAGTATGTCGACGCCGCAGCTGTATTGGATGTGGCAAAGTGCCGCATATTGTGAAGATGCCTCGTTCACTTGCTCCTAAGAGATGTATCAAGCAAGAACTCACAGGATGTTTAAAAGAATTCTTGCTTTTGATGGCATTATGTCATTCGAACTCAAGTATATGAATATTATTAGACGATTTTATGGCTAATATAAAGGCAACATGCAATACAGCAGATGCACTGGCATATTGTTTTGATCGGGGTTCAACAAGTGTCTGCTAGAAATAAAGCAAAAGAAAATGTATCTTCATATTAGATGTCCAGTTTGTGGCTCTCGTAGAATCTTTTAAGAAACGTTTTAATTCACTCAATTAGTGTCTTAGTTTAGTATTTCACAACACAAAAATAGTGACTATGATAAAACGATAAAATGATAAGAAACAGTAGATGTTTTAGAAATCCGTGCCTCGAAATTAGGAGCACAATCATCTTGTTGAGAGAGCACAGCCCCGTATGGACCGCCCTTGGTGTCGGGTCTGGCCCAACAAATTTAAAACCAGTCTTTTGTTTCTTTTCATTACCTTTAATAATGCTTCATGATATTTTTAAACAATAAAGTGCTCTTCTTCAACCCAAAAATGTTTACATTTTTTTATGCACACTCGAATGGCATTAAAATTATTTGAAAAATGTAAATAAGCCATGAAGGTATTCTAAAAAATATTTTTAGACAAAAATATCTAATGCTACTACTGTAACTATTTAAAAAGGATGTAAAGCCAAACGAAAAAAAAAACAGTTTTAATTGAAGAATAATTGATTTAAAAAGTTTGTTTCTTTTTTTTATTAAAAAAAATGCACTTATTATGTCAACTTTTTAAAAGTCTAAATGCTTGATTATACTGCAGGCCAATGAAAAACATTAGGGACTCTATCTAGCCAACCTCAAAGACATCTTGGTCCAGCAGTCGCGTTCCAAACACAGTGACGCCGTCAGTGCTGACGTGCGCTTTAGGTCCCCTTAGCAGTTGCAAAGTCTCCACCTTTACGCAGTCCAAATACAGAGTGACCTGCTGGTCCTTCACACTGTAGGCCACTCGATGCCACCTAGTGGGAGCATCAAAGTGTGAGAATGAAGTCTACAGAAATGAAAACATAAAATTAGTGCAGGAAAAAAAATGAAAAATTGATTTTAAAAGATCTTAATCATAGTATGGGGAACAAATTTAAAATATTCACATCTAGGGGTGACTTTATTTCTGTTGGCCGCTTGATATCATTTGCATGCGGCATTAATGCCACATGCTGCTTCGCCATGTTTGCTTTGAACTCTGGGTGCAACTCACAGACACACGAGTCTGCAGACCTCAGAGCCCAACTGGGTTTATATTCGATTAAATTTTGTTTTCATGTATTCAGGAATTAAACCATTCAGCGATTTACAGACCAGTAGCATAACTTTAAACTCTGATCAGAACACAAGCTGCAGCTGTTGGAACGCTCGAAATTGTCTTTTTTGATTTATTTTCTTTTGCTTTCAAATGTCTTCAATTATTTTGTTGGTAATTGCTAAGTTTTAATTGTGTGAAGCACACTGAGAGATCTTTGGTATGAAAGGGTCTATACACTGTAAATTTGCTTCTTACAAAAATACATACGGTGGAATCGTTGACGAGTCCTTTATGAAAAACCCTAAATTAGCTCATCACGGAAGAATCCAAAATGTCTTTGTTTTTGTAAAAAGTAAACAAATGAATTAAAGATGCAAAGTTGTTAAAGGCAATGGGTACATATGAACACCGGAAATTGTGGATCAAGTGATTTCCACTCTTTAGGTTACCCACTTGCCATCCGCCACGTTGATCTTCCTAAAAGTTGGATAGAGGTCCGGAGTGGGCTGACCCTCGTGGTCCTCGTACAGAAAGACGGGAGAACGTCCGATCTCTAAACCCAGCTGTTGCGTACCCTGTGACAACAAAAAAAACAAAAAAACGGGATTGTTCAAGATTTAACCGACTCATTACAAACATACTATGCAGCCTGAGTGTATTTGAATGGTTTACTTTTTCCTATTTTTTTTTATTTTACAACCTTATTCCAAGTTGGAATGATTCTAATGTTTTGCACAAAATGCTCACTCCGTGAAACATTTTTCTTTGGTGAATTTACTACACTAACAACAAGAAACTACTAAACCACAAGTATCTATTTCTGTTCTTTCTTTTCTGTTCCCAATTCCCCGACTTGGGAATTAGGTGATGGTGATTCACTTGGAAGTGGCTGTTCTGAATTTACACCAACTGACCGGTACAAGATCGAAGGCTCATCCTCGGATATGCTGCCATGGATATTACGGCCCTGGATGAGGACCCACTCCACTGAAGTCATCTTCCTGCAGCACTTCATTCAATTAACTCTCACATTATCTCATCTATTATTGCATAGCATCATTGCATGTGTCAAATGTTGCCCAGTTGGCATCCATTGCAGCCTGGTCATCCTGGAAGGGGGATTCCCCCATCTGTGGTCCCTTCTCAAGGTTTCTCACTTTTCCCCTAATGAGGTTTTTTGAGTTTTTCCTTGCCCTCCTGGGGGTTAAGATCGGGGATGTCGATTGTGGTTATGTAAAGCCCTTTGAGACTGTCTGTGATTAAGGGCTATACAAATAAAATTGACTTGGCTTGACTTAAGCATTCATAGCCTCTATGCAATGACTTGATACACATTTGGCAACACTGACAACATCAAGTCTATTCTGAAGCTCCATCAGGTTGGCCTACCTTCCTGACATAGCCATCTACCTAGAGTAGCTACACAGGTTTACATCCTACCTAGCCACCTAGTTACCCATCTTTCTTACCGATATAACTATGGTACTTATCCATTTCTACGTCTTACATACCTAATATGAAAAACAACCTGCATTGTAAACCAGAACATTACTACAAACTCATAACTATTACATGATGTCATTAGTTGACCTGACACTGAAACATAGTATTATTTACAAGTAATCTCATTTTAATATTTTAAGACTTAGTTTGCCTAAGTGTTAACAGGCTTACGTCGAGGACACGTGACGTCTGCCATCACTTAACACAACCGTTCAAGGCACGTATGGCAAAAGAAATCAAGATGGCTGGACCTTCGCGAAGGATGCAACAATACCAAATTACGGTGTGCATTGAAAAACCTTCACAAGAGTACAGTTTTTTTTCTGTTGTTCTTTTTTGCACTTTGTGTTCCGGGACACTGACTTGAGGATTTGAAAGATTCGCCCGCAAACTGGTGCGTACAAAAATTTGGCAAAAGATCGATACAGATGGTATTTTAATTAGTCGTTCATTGCAGATGTCGTGAATATGTGTAATGGAGTTACGTGTAACAATGTTTGACATACTGTATTTCCATCTGGTTGAAAATGAAATAAATTCAGCCTACTGAAGACATATTTTTTAAGTATTGTAAAACTAATAAAAATATGTAAGTATAACTTAAAAGTTTTTATGTAATCAGTTAAACTTTTTTTTTTAGTTTTCTGAACTTGTTCGGGTTTACAGTGTACCTATCACCAAGGGCTGTAACAATACAATATTGGAACAGAAAAATGTACTCTCATGAACTTGTGTTGTCTCTGAAACGGCCTAACGCCGCATGCCCTTTTAACTCCCAGAGTTCATGCGTCCATTCCAGATACGGCCATATGAAAGCACAATGATACTATCAATTCAATTGTTATTTTAAGTGAATTATAAAAAAACAAAAACAACATAAGATTAGATTGATGATGAATTTCTACATCCTCCAATTGCATGTCATATCATTTGACCAGAATGAGCAAAGCAGTGGCTACGGTTAATGCTAGCTTGACGACGTGAAGCAAAGTGGAGAAAGATAGCTAGTAGGACTAATTTTGGGTCAAATTGGAACGCTACTCAGGTCAATTTGACCCAAGTTTCGGAGTCATTTTCGTAGAAAAACTGGGACTTTTGAACAAAACAACCCCAGAAATTGTGCTGTTTTGTGTAAAACAACAAGAAGGTGGCTCAAATTGACCCAATTAGAGAATTTGTCAATTTTTTTAACCAAAATTATTATTTAATTTTATAACTAAACTGTTTTTAGAGTGAACGAATTCAATATTATGTTTTGTTGTATTGTATTGTATTGTTATGCCCTACAAGAGACTCAGGCGGCTTTTGTCCATGTGATTTCTTAGCTTTTTTTTCATTTTTTTTTTTAAATATTTGCAAACAAAAAATACATGTTATTACTACACAGTGTTGTGAGAATAATTTTGAGAAAAAAGGAATTCATCCCATTTTGAAATAAGGTTGTTAAAAAAACAAAACGATAAACTGTATGTGAATGGACTCCTGTTGTGACACAAACCTGAGGGTCGTACAGGGACAGCAGAAAGACCTGCGAACCCTTCACAGCTCGAACTGTGGTCATCAGTGAGAAGTCTTCCGGGAATGGAGAATCTGAGCCCAGGAGCATATGAAAACTTAGCTCATTTGTCCTCATCGTTCCAGCTAATACCCCACTGGTAGGACTTTACCAGGAAAAAGCTGCTTGGTGGGAGCACTCAGTTGGATCTTCTTGTTGATCTTGAAGGCGAGGTCCGGATCTTCTCGGGCCATCCTGCTGGTGCATAACCCAGCCTCCAAGGACACACCCTCCATGTCCTCGGAAAGCTCCAGAACCTTCAGAACGTCAACCGGACTGGCTGCCAAGACAAGACAGAAAAAGACAATTCCAAAATTGGCTTCACTATAGACTTTTAATTGTCTTTAATGTTTACAAAAATATGTACAGGAGGCAGTTGAGACATGTGAAGTGTCTTTGATGTTCCCAAAAGCATATCCATTCAGCTCCCTGTAAACTAAATTGCCTTTGTATTTTGTATTTGTTTTTATTTTTGAAAGTATACAGGGACAGTGCATATTAATCAAACAGTTTCCTGTAAATATGCCAGATTATAGCCAATGGCTAATTTGCATCCGTTGTCCCTGTAATCGGCCTGCCGTGCATGTTTTTAGAATGTGGGAGGAAACCGGAGTCCCCGGAGGAAACCCACGCAGGCACGGGGAGAACATGCAAACTCAACACACGCCCGATGCTGTCTCTCACTGTGAGGCCATCGTGCTAGCCATTCGGCCACCGTGATTTTTGACCCAAAAAATGTATAAGCATTTACGGCATGCTCATAATTTTCTCTGTTTACGAAAACCTATTCATTCAGTTTGTTGAGGATTACCAATAGTCTTTGATTATTATAAAAATGGACATTAGGCTCCTTGAAGACTAACTTGTCTTTCTTTACGATGACTGTGAATAGTGAAGTTTACAAAAACAAGTTTGAGTCTTTGAAGACTCTAAAGTGTTTTTGATGTTTACAAAAACTTTGATTGCTGTTCAGACATCACTGTTTATAAAAACAGGTGTATTATCTTACATTCAAGGACAAATTATTTTATGTTTACAGAAACATGTAAGTTCATTTAATACTCTCAATTGTCTTTGAAATTGAGGAAAATATTTGGCGTATTGTTCCTGATCTTTAAAGGCTTACAAAAACACATGTCGTGTTGTGGCAGACTTGATGTTGTACTTGATGTTCAGAAAAATGGCTACGTACATTAGCTACAGGTATGTTGTGCACCGTAAATTGTCATTGATGTTTAGGAAAAAACACTTTTTTTAGTTACTTATAAAAACATAGCCATTTGGTTGCTTGAATACTCTAATCATCTTTGAAGTTTGAAGCAAAAGCTATACAAACAAAACACAATTGTGAATAACGAGAGATTTGGTGGATGAAATAAAAAATAAAGTCATGGAAAGAAGCTCCAGACAGAGAAGCTAAGAAGTGCAGAACATGTCTCGACTGGTGTGAATCATCTTCACGTGGATTTGTGAGCATTACGTGAGGCTTTCAAGCATGCACGCACGCACGCACGTACACACCCGCACGCACGTTCATGTCTCAATAAAGTCTGCCAGATGTATTGTGTGTGCACGTGTGTCAATGTGTTTGTAATTCTTACCTTTATGTGGTGGCGACCAAATTATCTGCTTTTGTTGTTGCTTTACTTTCTGAGAAACTTGTGTTAAAATGGCTGACTAAGTAGCTCTCCCTCAAAAATAAAATGAAATGTTGAAATGTTTAGCTTTTATTTGAAAACAACAAAAATGGCTACGCATGGCGGTTTGGATAGAAATTATGGGTTGAATGACTAGTATTTATTGTAGTCAACTATTATGGGATGGAAGTCAAGTTGAAGTTGATTGATTAATTGATAATGCCATTGACATAGTTTCAGCACAGTAAATTGGAATTGGAACTTCGCTTTGTGCCGCTGTCCTCGTTCCTCAACAACAGCCCCCGTGGTCCCGCTAGTATGAACACTTTAAAGACTAACTGTGGTCGAAATTGCCAAAGCTCGATAGGCTAACTGCTACACTCTTCCAAACCAGGTTCTTTTCATACTATATAATCCGCACAGACGAAATAAGACTATGATGCCTTATTGGCGGGACATTTTGTTGCATCACAGAGTGTTATAGTAAAAAAATGTCTCACAACGGCAGGAGAAAAAAAATCCAAAAACATGCGATAAGTGGTTAGTCAAATTTAAAGAGCAAGTATAACCTAAATTTGACCAACCGTGTTTTGAGTAATAAATCAATTTTAAGAATACTCTCGTTTTTTTTCACGTAAACGCCCTAGATTCATAGTTAGACCCATAGCACCGCCCTAACAACAAAAACGCTTTTGTTCTGTAATCTGCGTGTGCGTGTGTGTGCGGGTGTGTGGGTGTGTGTGTGTGTGTGCGTGAGCGCGTGTGTGTGCGTGTAGGGGTGCGCGGGGGTGTGTGTGTGTGTGTGTGTGAGGAGCAGAGGAGAACGAGTGGGCGGGTGTAAAGTAGAGAGTTGAACATCAAGTGTGTATGTATACCTTAAATACCTTACCAATGACAAGGTAGGAAACCAACCCACTATAATGTGTGGTCTCAGTACGAGCAGAATAAGCTCACCGTGCGTCATTTACAGCACGGCAGAGCATCGAATTACAACAATAACGCAAGGCTAATAACCCCTGACTATATATCATACCCTTCTTGCAGTCTTGATGAGTCTAGTCTCTATTCCACATCTGGTGTTCTGCCAAAATGTCCTGCACATACGAATTTCTCCTACCAGAGGCTGATTTGACAGCCGCACAATATTTTCGGTCTCCTGAGCATTTGGCTCGTACGTGTATCTATGGGCCAACGAACATCATTCCAACAAGCTCCCCTTCCTCCAACTCTTCAAATACCTGGATCCCCTCTGATACGTTGGAGATTTCGCTTTGTGAGTCAATTTCTGACTAGCTTAATACACTTTCTATGATGAGCTCTCCCATAGTTCCCTTGGAATGACATCACACTTCCGGGGTTGTCAATCCTCAGAACCTCATTTCGGGAAAATATTATTTCATGCTTTATTATTTGTATTATGTGTAATTGTTTTACTTTTGACACCAAAAGATTTAATTTGGCATTTTCTGAACTTACTTTACACTATGTCTTTCAGCTTTAATCGTCGATGGGGATTAGTAAAGTCAACTCATTGACTGGTTGACTGATCAGTGTAAAACCTACAAGAAAAAAACCCAAAACATTTATATAATTTAATTATAACTTTGCTTAATAAGCAAAACACAACATCTATATTTGGTGGGTTGGAATAAAACAAAAATCAAAACAAAACAAAACATGTGTATTGCTTTTATCCCAAAAATTAAGTTTTGCCATATTTTGACAAAAAAGAAAAGCAAATTCTTTTCAAATTCTACGCATCAGCCAAATAAACAACAAGATTATTTTTTGGTGGTTCGGAAAAAAATGAAAAAAAAAAAACCTCACCAATTGTTTTGCTTTTGTACCACAACAAAACCTTTCGGCTAAAATCAAAAAACAAAAATGTCCATTGCTGGTGTTAGGGGATGGTGAAACAAAAACAACAAAAAAGCATTTTTTTCAGTTTTTTGATAGTTTGAATATGAATAACCCTAAAAAATGTTTTACTTTTTGTCCCCTTTCCTCAATACAAATATTGATTGTTATTTTGGATAAAAACAAAACAAAAACTCACAAAACGTCTACCTTCTGTCTGAAAAAAACAAACAAAAACTCTGGACAAAAACACAAGGCTTCATCTTGAAAAAAAAAAAACAAGTCCTTTTGGCTGGCTAAACAAAAAGAAAAAAAATCAAATGAAGAAATAAATACAAATTCCTTTCATCCACAAAAAAACACAAAAATGTGAAACACAACAAGGTTAACAGAAAAAAAAAATAATGTTTTCCATATGCTATGTTTTGTTTTACAAAGCAGGACCTGCGTTGTGTTGGAAAGTCGCCTTATTTTTCGGTCGCCAACATTTGCATGACGAGCTTATGTATAGTTAGCCTATTTTATTTTTTGTCTTTCAGTCAACCGTGACGACAAACGTTCATCACAGGCGGGACAAGACGAGACACGGACAGTTTGCTCTTCAAACAAACACGTGCACGTGGAGTACTCACAAGGCGCAGAGAAAGTACAGTATGTACAGTACAGTAAAGTATGTACGCATGTCTATGAAGAGAGAGGGTAACTGCAAGTTGAACTGCAAAAAACATTTTGACATGTCAAAAAGCCAATACAGAGTGAGGGTTAAAAAAAATATAAAAACTAACCAGTCATGTGTACTGATCACTGGCAACGCTCGACGGGGAGACATCGGGGACACGCTGGCCCCACAATCTGAAATATGCTTGGACCCTCCCAGGTCCCAGGGCAGATAAGTGACTTTTGGGGATTTTCAGATTTTATTTTCTGCATTTAACCCTATGCTCCGAAGAGAACATATAATGAATGTTTATTGGCATTTTTTCCAAGGGCCAGTCAAAGTGCAGCCCGCGGGCCACCACCAGTTGCCCATCCCTGGTCTATATACTTGCACAGTGTCAACTACCTCAGGAGTTTGAATATTAACTTCTATATCTACACTAGTCTATTTCCCCTTACACTTTTTAGGCACAAAGTGGAAATATTATAACATTGTGTGACTGTGAGTGATGCCAGTCTAGAAGTAACAATGGGCTACGGTCTGATCTTTTTCATAGGGGTCCAAAAAAATTAAAAGATGAGTGGGGACAAGAGAACAAGAAACAACATAAATTACAGTTATTATTATTATTATTATTATTATTCACACTGCAGCTATTCAAAAATGTTTTGTCCGTATATTTGCAACTGGTTTTGCCAATGTGTGCCAATTGTGTGAGCGCATATGCGCATGCGCAAATTTTGTTCAGGATAAAAATGGATTCGAGGACATCTGGCCATATTTCAATACAATTCCTGAAGCTACCTTGCTGAGCTAACCTTGAGACAATGGAGGATTGGGTGGCAACACACGCACACACGTACATACACACGTGGAGTTGCAGCTGCATGGCCTGAGGAGCAGTTGAGAGCGGTGTAAAGTTACTAATCTGTCCATCATTCCTAACCCTCTGGAATT
Organism: Idiotropiscis lumnitzeri; assembly: GCF_059441095.1. Lineage (NCBI taxonomy): Eukaryota > Metazoa > Chordata > Actinopteri > Syngnathiformes > Syngnathidae > Idiotropiscis > Idiotropiscis lumnitzeri. The sequence goes on from NC_142398.1 coordinate 3,603,424, forward strand.
GACTTCCTTTGATTTCCGAAATGTGTTCCAATACTTTTGTCCACCTTCCGTCCCGTTGAGCAGGCAATGACGACTATCTGGAAAGCAGATGTGTGCCAGTGTCTGTGTGGGGGTGTGTTATCACGTGAGCTCAGGAAAATAGTGTAATAACGATGTTTTTTCTTCGTGAGATGAAACAGTCCTTATGCATCTGACGTGATACTCTGGTATCTATTGTAAATGAGTTTATTTGTTTTAATTTGTGTTCTAATTTCCTGCTAATTTGTACTACGCCATATGGAAAGCGATTTGTTACAGCTCCAGCTGTTGTGAAATGCGCTAAATAAATAAAATTGTATTGTATTGTATTGTGAATAATGCACCCAATTTGACTGGGAAGTCTGAAGCATGCAGAGCAACAAGAAATTGAAACGACATAAAAAGCATAATTTTCTCTGAGGTTTGGTTGAGGAAAAAAATTTGATATGGAGTAATATTAAAATGGAAAATAAAAAATATGCCAGATTAAAAACAAAGGGGGAAAGTTACCAGAATAATCAAATTCTTATTTTATTTTTTAAAAGAAATGTATTTAATTCGAAAAATGAAGATATATTAGGATTTCTTTCCCACAAAAGCTTTTTGAAATAATATTTATACTGAAAATAATTTTGGATTTTTTTATTGTCTTCAAATTTTTGAATTAGATTTTTTTTTGGGCCTAAAAAAATGGTCACGTTGAACAACAATGACTTTCTTTGTTGCTTTGGATGAACAAAAGAAAACCTTTTGGGCTGTTTGGTCAAAACACATTATTTTATGTGGCCCGTGAAAGCATAAGTGTATGACTTCACGTTTCTTGCTTAAATACCAAAATTGCAAATTTTCCTCCATTTTTTAAAACGTTGAGCTATTGCACGCATATTTTTTTTACCAATCCCCTTTTAAAATAAATGCAATAATATTTTAACAAACCGTTTTTACTAGCCTCTGATTACAAATTTCACAAATTCACCAATTGTAAAATGAGGTGATCATAAATTCATTTGAGTTCACACTCATAATGGCCCTCTAACTCATCTAAAACCATAACCACAATGAGACCCGTGAGAAAATGGGTTAAAATCAGACAAAACACGTATTTTTTTCTAGGTTTTATTAAACAAACTTCTCATTGCTTTGGTTGCTTTAGTTAAAAAGAAGAAAAATACAGAAATGTATTGATTGTTTTCATGTAGAAAAAAAAAGTCAAGGTAAAATCATCCAAAACCAATAAGAAAAGAGAACAGTTAAGTCAAAGAATAGGATGGAAGGCGCATGTGTTTTATTTCCTCTTGGATCAAACACAATAAAAAAAAAATCTATCCTGCTGTTCTATGCAACACACAGAACCCACACACACACAACACACATGCACACGCAACACACGCACGCACACACACACAGACGCACGCGCACACACGCTAAAGTGGATGGATCATTAGTATTAGCATCCTTGTATGAAATCCCAGTAACCTCACTCTCTGGGGTGTCAAAGGCACTTCAAAGATGTTGCTAGCCGGCGGGGCTCACACATGCTCCAATTTTTGCTGTTCGATGCGTCATGTTGTGAACAAAGAGCAAGGAGCACAATCCTCCACAGTTCCACTGTCCAGCACGTTTAAAAATGTTTCTTATACCTCAACTTAAGAGTGAACCGACTGACACGATTTTCAAGACAATAACTCAGCCCGATTTTTTTCCCTTTGTTGCAAGCAAAAATTCTCTTCCATCCGCAAGATGGCGGCAGCTACATTAGAAACTTGGGATGTAAGTGCTTCTAAGCGACAAATATTTTGCTGAGGTTGCCTTGCCCACCTGTAAAACTCTATGTGAGAAAATATTAATTTATCAAGTATCATGTTTAGATTGACGTATTAACAATTTCTATTATTTCTATGGAAACTTTAAACAATTTTCTGGGGTCCGGAGAAATAAAGCAAACCCACAATGGTAAATGATGTTTTGATTGTCATTTGCTTTTACTATAAGAAAACAAAAATCAATTTAAATATGACTTTTTTTTTGTAAAAACAAAAAAGGGGTCTTTTTTAAAGTCCTTATCACAACCCAGCTGTCCGTTTAAATTTCTTAAAAAAAAATGCATCTGTCGTAGTAATCGATCAACAAAAGCATTCATGTGGAAGCGCTAAAATCGCTGCAATTGCAACAAAGTTGTAAAGAGCTAACACAGATGGTAATATAGAAATTTTGAATGTAATGAAAATATTTTGGAATTAGACTGATTAATTTTGGACTTGGAACTGCAAGAAGTACGTTCAGCGAGTAACTAATTAATTATTAATTATTACCTTTTGTGTGTACTATTTCTTCAGCTCCTAGTTAAGCATGAATTGTTTTTCATATTTTACTCTTAACTGTAGTTATATTTATGTGACAGTCAAGATTGCAAAAAATTGAGATGAGACTGACCCAAATCACTTGGTGGTAAAAAAATAAATAAATTAAAAAAAAGAAAAAGAGAGAATTCTTTTTACTTTCATCTGAAATACAACAAAAAAAACTAAAACAGATCGAAAGAAAACAAAAACAGATAAAGGATAAACAAGAAAATGACAAAAAATTTATTTTGAACAATCCAATTAAATAACAAATGACACTTGTTAGGGTTATGTTACTGATAAAATGAACTACTAAAACTATTGTTTTGTACCAAAACAAATTATTTGGGATGAAAAGAAAATGATTTTTTATCACTTCAGATGTGTAATGACACTAAAGTGTAATGAAAAAAAAATGCACTACCGTATTCTTTTCCCTCTTATCTGAGAGGTCGCACTTGCGGCTGCAAGTTAGCACTCTAAAACCCCAGGCCACGCTTGATTGTTCACATTATTTACAACATCTCAAGTCGCGTACACAAGTATTTTCATCTTTCCAGGAATGATTGACGTGCAATTCTAGTTTTTACAAGTACATGTCATCCATGTGTAAGGGTTGCGATAAGGTACACACCCAATCCTAGTTTGAGCCTTGTGAATTATTTTTCATTAACTTGTTGGCCAGTTATGTTACGGCCTATGGCCCATTTTGCCCAGCAACAAGTAAATGCGTTTTTCATTGGCCAATGTGGTGGTTGTGATTTAAGTCTATATGAACTCCGCCAAGCACCATGTGGCAGATCTCTCCATTGGCCCATAGTGTGGTTTGATTTACGCCCTGTGAATTGTGCCTGGTAACAAGTAACGCAAGACACATTTTAATTGGCTTGTGGTGAGCTGTTTATTTGAGCCCTATGCATACTGCCCATCAACAATTAGAGATATTTTTTCATTGACCAATGGGGCAGTCAGGATGGAGGCCTATGAACGCTGCCTGGCAACAAACGTTCAATTTCTCATTCATTCATTGTGTTTAACAACACATAGACAGGATGTTTTTCATTGGCCACTGAAGCAGTTTGTGACAGAAGGTCAATGAACTCTGTTCAGAAACAAGGCAGTGCGTGGGTTATGATTTGAGTCCGACCGTTTATGGAACAGGGTTATAATAGTTTTTGAATTTTCATTGCAGTTAGTTTTTATTTTGTTCTGACTTTTGTTTTTTCATTTTTTTTTTTTTTTTTTGGGGAAGAATATTTCATTATCGTTTAGCTTTTATCAGTTTTGGTCTTCGTTTTAGTTTTTTTATATAGGGAGTATTTGTTAAATGCAAGATTAAAAAATTGTCTCTATTGTGTAATAAAGTAACGTAAACTACATTTATAAAAAGACTGCTTGACCTTCCTTCTTTTGTACGGACATACAGGGATACCAACATAAACACATCGAAGCTCTAAGATATTAGTTGACATATACAAAAATGAAGAATTTTCACAATAGTTTTAGTTTTAGTTCACTTTATGAATATATGATGTAGTTTCAGTTAGTTTTAGTGTTTTTCTTTTAGGAATTTTAGTTTTATTTCGTTAACAAAAATGTTTCAATTTGAGTTTTTTTTTTCCATTAGTTCCTCTTAACAGTAATAACTTTTATCTGAGCCCTGTAAAAACATTTTGATCGTCCACTGGAACAGTGAATGTTGAACGCTGTGAACTCTGATTAAAAACAGGCATCTAAGTTTTTCATTGAACCTAGGGGCAGTATTTGTCTGACTACCGATAATAGATAGATAGACTAATAGATCTAGGTTTTCGTTATGTATCTGAAAAACAAGGTGTGGACTAAAAAGTTTTTTTATTGGCTATCGATGACATGCAGTAGTTATTTAGCAGACATGCAGTAGTTATTTAACAAAATGTGATGGCCCCTCTTCCTCTGCCCCCCAAAAATAGATCTGGGTTGGTGACTATAGTTTAAAAAAAGACATTACAAAACAAAATTTCGCAACAGCATGAGAGCATTACAACTCTAAAAGATGTATCAAAAGTAGGTGAACTATAAACATGTGAAATAAATGGTTCTCTGAGAGTAAAGGCAACATTTTTGTGTTGAATCTGGAGTATACCTTTGACTATAAAAGCCCCTCAGGCTCATATTTGCTTTTTTACAGCGGAAGAATTTACTAAGTGAAGATAGAATGCACTACTTTCGGCACTAAACAAAACACTTCACTGATAAGCTGAAAGAAGGAAAACTGGCTTTAAATGTAATTATAGTAGAATGACACTTGGAGACATAAGTAATGAGTAGCATTCACACAGTTTAGCAGCGCATGAAACTGCAGTGCAGGTTGAAATATGCAGTAAGCGCAGGTATGGAAGAACAAGTCCAAACACATAGATGACATGCATCTAGTAAATGTGCAGCGAGTAATAATAAGACACTTCAGCAAGTTTCACTCCACATGAATGAAAAAAATCACCTGTACATGTCTTTTGTCTGTAACTTAACATGAGTGTAGAGGGCACTCCGCCTTCGGGGAACTGACCCCACTAAATGGCACTACTTTAATAATCTTCTCCACATTTACTCAAATTAAGGTGTAATTTAACCTAGCAACAAGTGTCAAATTTATTTAATTGGTTAAGGGGCTGCTGTGATATCATTCGAACAACAAATGACAATGTCTTTCATCGACCCATAGACCTCTTCCGTTTGAGCCAGAAGAAATCTGCCTCGCAAGAAGTGGTCAACCTTTTCATTTGGCCAATCAAGTGATTGTGATTGAGCACCATAAACTCAGCCTAGGAATAAGTGTCATTTTTTGTGATCAGTTTGTGGGACAGTCAAGCCCTATGAACTCTGACTTGGCAACATAAGGCACAGCTCAATTTCTTCCATTGACTTCAATTGTAAAATCCCAGTTGGGCCTTTTACCCCCGCTCCTAGCTAAGGGGCCAGCGACGTTTTGAATACTATAAATTCTGGCTAGTAACAAATAGCATAGTCACAGTGGCCGATGAAAAATTGGACCTTGAGCCTTTTATTTTTTTAAGAAGTAAGATTTCTGTTTAGCAACACGTGCCATTTGTTTCCACCCATGTAAGGGGCAGTTATTGTTTAATCACAGTTTGTTTTTTTGTTCCTGTAGCAATTATTGAGCTATGCAAACCCATGAACAAGTGGGTCATTTTTGCTTATTGAATGTCATGCAAACAAGATTTGCAGAGCAAAATAATGAGCATGTTGAGCACAAGATAGTAGGGAGGGATAGTTTAACAAGGTGTCCATCACCTCCCTGAGGGCCTCTGGCTAGAGGTGATGACAAACAGCTCGCAGAGGACACAGCATGTCAACTTCCAATCGTTGAATGAAACTGAAACTTTGATTTGAAGCCTGTCTTGAAAACCTCATTTGAAATTCTAAATCAAGAACTGTGAGGCGTAGTACCGTGACGGTCTATAGCCCCGTTTAACCACTTGTCAACTTTATGTTATATATTATTATTATTATTATTATATTGTTATATACTTTTTTCCCCAGCAACGTTTTTTTTAATGCAATGTATGCAGGCAATGTTTGGCAGCTATATATGTGATGTGATGTCTTGCAACTGTTTGTGTACAAACCTGCTGCTAAATGGTTTTCAACTACTGATATATTGATGCTATTTTCGTTAGCCTGTGTATGATGTTTTCAATTATGTGTTAGCATTAAGCTAGTGGACTTTAAATACAGTGCACAACCTGTAATTCGCTTAAGTTAAACAATATGTTTTGTTACATGGTAAACTTCAACTGGGAGTGACAAGAAAGATTCTAACGCAACCACTTGACTCCTTTTTGAAGGGTCAATATCTGCCAAACTGCTCCTAGTCGGGAGGTTCACTGCCACCATCTAGTGCGTGAAATCCAAATTCTTGCACATACCTCCAGGCAAATAATTGGTCAAGCAAAGTCCCATACCTCAAAAATTCAAAGTTGGGCTCACTTGTAAGTTGAGGTGCCACTGCTGTGACTTTTTTTCTCAGAAAATGTGCTTACCGTTATGTCAACTTTTTTTAAAATAGAATAAAAAAAGGTTTGATCTGACAGGTATGTCTCGCTCCTACCTGCTATTGAGCTGTGAAACCCGACGGTGAAGAAAAGGAGCAGCGTCCATCCATCCTTTCTCCGCATCCTGCCTCACCCGACGTCTTCTCGGCTTCCTTTCTGTCGCTCCTCCTAATTAATCAAGAATGAAGGCTTGAATCAATTCAAGTGATAAATTTCAGAGTGCGCCGAGCCGCCACACGTGCTTTTTTTTCTGGATGGCGGAAAAGGACGACGGCGTGGAGGGAAGAAAAATTTGCCCCAATTATTGCAAGTTGACTCTTCCCTCCCACCCTGTGTTACTTTTCCCTCACTTTCTCTCCCCTCCTTCCACCTACCCCCTCCCACCCTCCACATGAATTTCAATCCACTTACTTACTCTTTTAATTATCATTATTAATTGACTAGTAGAGTAAGTATGGGAAATTACACAAGACACACAAGCATAATTACAAATGAACACTTGTGCAATGTTTTGTTTGCACACACACGCACGCACGTACACACCCACACACGCACACACACAGGCACGGAAGCATGCACACTTTCAAAGCATGCTAGGACAGGACAAAGCTGCTGCTCAACTAATAAAAATATGCTGCTGAAGATTCCTGCGTCTTTGCCTCGCCATCCTACACGTGGGCAGACACACACGCACACGCACACACCCGCTCGCGCACACACACTGACGTGCACACAATAAAAGCACAACATGAAAAAGGTCTTTGTCACACACTTAATTCAGTCAAAAAACGCCTATAAAACTCCAAAAAGCAGCCATTTGCTTTCAGGAAGACATTTCGTTTATGGGGGTGAAGAAGGCAACTGGGATTTGAGCACACTACACGCACACATGCGGTCTCCATAAATGCATTTCTTTCCACTAAAATGAGCAATTCGGTCCTTCCCGAGAGCTAAACATAGTAAAACTGTGGCATTAATTGATGCAATATGGGAAGTCCACATTTTCCAAAACATTTTCCATTTCATCCATCCATTATCTGTACCGCCTCTCCTCACTAGGGTTGCGGGGGGTGCTGGAGCCTATCCCAGTTATCTTCGGGCAGTAGACACCCTGAACTGGTTGCTATCCAATTGCAGGGCACACATAGACGAACAATTATCCGCACTCACACTCATATCTAGGGGCAATTTAGAGAGTTCAATCGACCTGCCATGCATGTTTTTGGAATGTGGGAGGAAACCGGAGTACCCGGAGGAAACACACGCAGGCACGGGGAGAACATGCAAACTCCACACAGGAAGGCCGGAGCCGGAATCGAACCCAAGACCGCTGCTGTCTCTCACTGTGAGGCCACCGTGCCGCCCCATTTCATTCATATTTTACAGAATACTTCCAAAGTTCTCCACTGATTCAAACCATTCTAATTTCAAAATTCCAAATTGTTCACAATTTTATTATTTATAAATATGTTATTATGCCATATTTTTCCAAGTTAAATTTCCAAATGGATGGATAAGTGGCTAAGATAATGGATGGATGGCTACCTACAATTTTTACCATGTGTTACACATTTCTCGTCGCTAGCTAATGAGACGATCGGGTTTACATGCATGCTGACTCTTTTGTCATTCTGATTGAAATAATTTTGATTGAAGAGCTTAGGTCAACATGTAAGCGATCCATTCAGATCTGGTGTTTACAAGCGCCACGACATTTAATCAAAATATATGGATATATGACATGCACAGTCCAATGTAAACAACATGATTTAACAAGACAGAGGCCATCTGTTTATTAAAAGATTACTCAATTTCAGGGCTCCAGACTAACTTTTTTTTTTTTTACAAGGAGCACAGAGGCGGCAAGAGTAGAATAAAGTAGGGCCTTACACTGCATATCGACTTACAAAAATAAATACTGACTCCACTGATACGTATTCACAATAATAGTGATAAATCGGCTGAAGTGTGGTGTAGTAGTTTTTCAACAACAAAAAATATTCAAGAATAGTAATTTTCAAAAACTAACAAAAAAAAACAAATAAATTTACTAGTTACACAGGCAGGAGTAGAAGAAAAAATTACTTACATTGTTTCAAATTTCAGGAGCAAAAGGCCACCATTTTGGGGCAGACTGAATCCCTGTATTTAAATTAAAATAATGTATTTACCTTTCTTCATAATTCAGGTTGAAAAAAATAAATAAAAAAAGTAACTAACTGCCAGTATTATCCAGCAAACAAAAATACACAAAATATGACTTTGGATGCAAATACGTGTCAAGTATTTTCCAGTGACCACTGGAAAATAGTAGCGGGACTCTTTAAGCGCAGACACAGAAAGATATAATTTAACAAAGGTATTTATTATTCCAAATGAAAACACAGTTACTCTATATATCTATATTAATTATCAAACGCAACACCGACGAAGATCAAACAAAAATCGCTGGTGGACAAACTCACACCAGGAAAAGAAAACTGACAACGGAACAAAAAGCGCTTGCAGAAGGCAAGGAGTACAACAAACATAAATTGCTTACCGCAGAAGGGCAAGAAAAAACAATTGGGGCGAACAAGAACCAAAACGAGCAGAACCTTAGCTGAAAACGGAGAAACACAAAAACACCATATGCAAAAGGCAGAACGAGAAGTCTATAATTCACTACTTGGATCATGAACATGAGCAATGCAGGAGGATATTCCGACGCTGACTACTCAACGTCGGAGGCTTAAGTAATGGCATAATCAGCGAGTTGACAAGAGACAGGTGCGGGGCTGGTGGGCGTGTCTCTCCGGCCATGACGACACAAACCAGGAACGAGCGCTGGAGGAAACGCCCCCACTCAGCTGGGAAAGCACAATTAACATGGCATGACAGAAACGGATCATGACAGTACCCCCCCCCGTTAACGGACGCCTCTTGGCGGACCACCTGGCTTGGACGGATGAGCTGCGTGAAACTCCCGGATGAGAGAGGGACACACGATCCAGGAGCGGGGAACCCATTGACGCTCCTCCGGACCATAGCCTTCCCAGTCGACCAGGTATTGGACCCCCCTTCCCCTGCGCCTAGAGTCCAAAATCTCCCGCACCGTGTACACTGGGCCACCGTCGATGATTCTCGTAGGCGGAGGTGAGGTGGCAGGAGGAACCAGAGGGCAAGAAGACGCAGGTTTGACCAGGGATACGTGGAACACCGGATGGATCTTCATGGTGGGAGGCAGCTTGACCCTGAGTGACACTGGGTTGATGACCGCTTCCACTCACGAATCGCGGGCCCAGTTTGCGAGATGTTCTCGCCAGGTTGAGATCGCGGGTAGACAGCCACACCTTATTGCCCACCTTGTAGACCGGGGCCGGGCGCCGACGGCGGTCAGCGATCCACCGATTCCACTCGGCCGTGCGGGACAGGGCAGCCCTGGCCTCCCTCCAGACGCGATGCGCCCTCTTTAGATGGCGCTGGATGGATGGCACCTCCTCCACCCCCTCCTGAGTTGGAAAAAGCGAGGGCTGGTAGCCATAGGCAGTCATGAAGGGGGAGCGCCCTGTGGCAGACGAGACCAAAGTATTGTGCGCATACTCCACCCATGGCAGATGGTCGGCCCACGAAGACGGCCGGTCGAGGCACACGCACCGAAGAGCAGCTTCCACGTCTTGATTTGTCCTCTCGGACTGTCCATTGGACTGGGGGTGGTACCTGGATGACAGGCTCGACGTAGCCCCCAGGGACCGGCAGAAGCGCTTCCACACCCGGGACACGAATTGTGGGCCCCAGTCGGACACCAAGTCCGACGGGATTCCGTGAAGCCTGAAAACATGAAGCACAAGTAGGTTGGCCGTCTCTAGGGCAGATGGAAGCTCCGGCAAGGCGACGAAGTGGGCGGACTTGGAGAAGCGATCTACTATGGTAAGTATGAAAGACTTGCCCCTGGAGGCAGGCAGACCAGTGACAAAGTCCAGTGCAATATGTGACCAAGGTCGTGGAGGGCTTGGCAAGGGGTGCAGAAGTCCCGCTGGAGGTTGATGCGAGGCCTTACTTGAAGCACAGGCGGGGCAGGCCTTGACAAAGTCCGTGACGTCCATCTTCAATGCAGGCCACCAAAAGCGTTGGGCGATGAGCCCGAGGGTATGACGAGCCCCTGGATGGCAAGCCACCTAGGATGAGTGGCCCCACGTCAGTACCTCCGCTCGAAGTTGGGCCGGCACAAACAACCGACCCACTGGGCATCCGGGCGGGTTGTTGGCATCGTCCTGTGCTCCCTGTATCCGCTACTCCACTTCCCACTCCAGGGATCCCACCAAGCGATGGCTTGGCACCACGCTGTCGGGTGCCGACTCTTCCTCCACCGGATCGTGGATGCGTGACAGGGCGTCCGGCTTGCTGTTCTTCGACCCGGGGCGATACGTCAGGGTGTAATTATAGCAGCTGAGGAGCAGGGACCAACGTGCTAGGCGAGGATTCAGTCTCTTAACAGTCCGGATGTATGAAAGATTTTTATGGTCAGTGTACACAGTGAATGGTTCTATGGTGCCCGCCAGCCAGTGTCTCCATTATTGGAGTGCAAGGACCACCGCCAATAGTTCGCGATTTCCCACGTCGTAGTTAGCCTCAGCTGGGCTGAGCCGGCGGGAGAAGAAGATACAGATAAAGATAAAGATAAAGATGTCCTTTATTAGTCCCACAATGGGGAAATTTGAAGTGTTACAGCAGCAAAGATAAAGATCACAGAGTCGGCGGCGTAATGTAGCCGTTAATGTATAACATTAGCAGCAGACATTCATAAAAAGCATGCAAATATACACAGTATAAACGTATCTAGTGTAAGGAAACACTCCCAATGCCTGTCCATTATACAGAGGGGGAAACACTGTAATGATAAAAACTACTGAATGATTGAAAATACTGCAATGATAAAGATATTACAATGATAAAAGTACTGTAATGGTGAGAGTACTGAAATGACAAGAAAGTACTGCAATGATAGAAAATACTGCAATGATAAAAGTACTGTAATGGTAAAAGTACTGCAATGATAAAATATACTGCAATGATAAAAGTACTGTAATAGTAAAAGTACTGCAACGATAGAAAAATACTGCAATGATGAAAGTATTGTAATAGTAAAAGTACCTCAATGATAGGAAATACAGCAGTTATAAAAGTACTGCAATGATAAAAGTACTGTAATAGTGAACATCCTGCAGTGGTAGAAATACTACAGTGATGGAAGTATTGTAATAAGAATACTGTAATGGTAAAGAAAATACATCATTGGTCAATATTTAAGTACACCCTTGGCTGAAAGTACAGTAGTAGTTTATATTGCATCCTAGGACTGCACAATTGCACTAATGCCCTCCTGTTTGTAGGCCTGACCCAATGTTCTTGTTAAAAAGTCTGACAGCAGTCGGCAGGAAGGAGCGGCGAAATCTCTCTTTGGTACAGCGAGGGAGTAAAAGTCTGTCACTGAAGGAGCTGTAAAGTGTTCTCAGAGTGTCATTGAGTGGGTGGGCTGGTTTGTCCAGCATTGATGATAGTTTTGCCGTCATCCTCCTGCCCCCCACTGAGTCCACAGAGTCCAGGGAGCAGCCCAGAACAGAGCTGGCCCTCCTCACTAGTTTGTCCAGTCTCTTTTTGTCCCGGCCCGAGATGCCTCCTGCCCAGGAGACCACTCCATAGAAGATGACCGGTGAAACCACCGAGTCATAGAAGTTCCTGAGGAGTGTTCCCCGAACGCCAAAGGACCTCAGCCTCCTGAGTAGGGAGAGTCTGCTCTGACCCTTCCTATAGAGAGCATCTGTGTTGTCGCTCCAGTCCAGTTTATTGTTCAGATGAACACCCAGGTACTTGTAAGTTGAGACCCTCTCAACGTCTGTTCCCTGGATATTCACTGGTGCAGGTGGAGAGTGCCGACGCTTGCGGCAATCCACCACCAGCTCTTTGGATTTCCCAGCGTTGATTTGGAGGCGGTTCTGCTGACACCAGTCCACGAACCCCTGCGTAACCCCTCTGTACTCCCGATCGTCATCGTCAGTGATGAGGCCGACAATCGCAGAGTCATCAGAGAACTTCTGCAGGTGACAGGTTGTGGAATTGTATTTGTAGTCCGAGGTGTAGAGGGTGAACAGGAAGGGAGCCAGCACAGTTCCCTGCGGCGCTCCCGTGCTGCAGAGGAGCACGTCAGACACACAGTCCTGTGTCCTCACGTACTGTGGCCGGTTAGTGAGGTAGTCGTGAATCCATGTGATGAGGTGGTGGGCCACTCCCGCCTGCTCCAGCTTGTCTCCCAATAAGGCGGGCTGGATGGTGTTGAAAGCACTTGAGAAATCAAAGAACATGATCCTCACCGTGCCCCCCGCCTTCTCCAGGTGGAAGAGTGAAGTGTGGAGCAGGTAGATGATGGCATCACCCACACTGATGCCAGGCTGGTATGCAAACTGGAGTGGGTCCATTGAGGAGCTGACCAGGGGGCGCAGATGGACGAGGACCAGTCTCTCCAGGATCTTCATCATATGAGACGTCAGCGCCACTGGTCTGAAGTTGTTGAGCTCCTTCGGATGGGGTGTCTTTGGAACCGGAACCAGGCAGGATGTTTTCCACAGCTGGGGGACTCTGCCCAGCTTCAAGCTCAGGTTGAACATGTGTTGGACGATTCCACACAGCTGGTCTGCGCAGGATTTGAGGAGCTGGGAGCTGATCCCATCTGGGCCTGCCGCCTTCCTCGCCTTCATCTTCCTCAGCTGGTTCTTCACCTGAGATGTTGTGAGGAACAAGGCTGAGCAGGAGGAAGTGGTGGTTGTCTGATGAGGCTGGGGACTGGAGCCTGTGGAGAGAGAGAGGGGCGAGAGAGGGGGAGAGAGGGTCTTGTTCGCAGTGGCAGGAGGGGTGGGTGGGGGCTGCATCAGGGAAGCCTGAGCAGGGTCAGACATTTGATCAAACCTATTGAAAAATAGGTTCAACTCATTTGCCCACTGAAGCCCCCCCCCCCCTTCTGGGTCTTACCTGGTTGTCCGTGGCCTGAGATGGTCTTCAGGCCCATCCAGACATCCCTGGCATTGTTCCGCTGCAGTTGTTCTTCCATCCGCATCCTGTAGGACTTTTTCCCTTCTCGGATCCTCCTTCTCAGCTGACGCTGCACTCTCTTCAGCTCGTCCTTGTCGCCTGAAACAAAAGCCCTCTTTTTCTCCTTCAGGAGAGCTTTAATGTCCGGTGTGATCCAGGGTTTGTTGTTGGAGAAACATCTTACAGTCCTGGTGGGAATGGTGTTCTCCATGCAGAAGTTAATATAGTCTGTAACTGTGTCTGTTAGACCATTAATGTCCTCACCATGAGCTTCACTGAATACCTCCCACACAGTTGTGTTGAAACAGTCCTTCAAGGCCTCCTCGGCTTCTCCGGACCATCGCTGAACTGTGCGTGTCACAGCTGGCTGCCTGCGGACCAGAGGTTTGTACACAGGCAGGAGAGCAACCAAGTTGTGGTCAGCTTTGCCCAGCGGGGGGAGGGGCAGTGACGTGTACGCCTCCTTGGTGTTGGCATATAAGAGGTCCAATATTTTATTGTCTCTGGTGTGGCAGGTTACATATTGTGTGAATGAAGGCAGAGAGGAGGAAGGAGAAGCATGATTGAAGTCACCAGTGATAAGGAACAAGGCATTTGGGTGCTGTGTTTGTAGCCTGCTCACAGCTGCATTCAGTACATCACAGGCTGTCTCACCGTTAGCAGAGGGTGGCACGTACGCCGCCACCGCGATCACATGACTGAACTCTCGCGGTAAATAGACCGGTCGCATGCTAACAGCTATCATCTCAATGTCCCGACTGCAAAGTTGATCCTTAACAGTTATGTGCCCAGGGATACACCATCTATCATTAACAAACACAGCCAGCCCTCCCCTTTTCTCTTACTGCTCTCCAGTGTCCTGTCCGCGCGTAGTATTTGAAAGCCGTCCAATTCCACGACGGCGTCCGGCGTTAGCTCTGTTAGCCACGACTCCGTGAACACCAGCAAGCTAGCCTCCCGGACAATCCTCTCGTGCCGGGTGAGCGCTGTTAGCTCGTCCATTTTGTTGGGGAGGGATCGAACATTCCCCATAATAACAGACGGGAGGACGGGGTGATATCGTCTCCTCCTTGCCTGGCGTTTAGCCCCCGCACGACATCCTCCTCAGCTCGCGGGGGATATCGGGTCTCGCTCCGGGAGCCCACTCGGGTTAGCACGGAGTGCTAACAGCTGATCTCTTGTGTACACGATCGATCCGTAGCTCCGAGTTTCGTCTCCGGACACGATCGCGCAAAAAACAGCCCCCAACAGCAGTAAAACCACCGCAAGTTGGATGTCCATTGCTGAGATGAGGTAAAAATAAAATAAAAAAGGGTAAAGAGAAAAAACACACGAAAAAGGCTCAATAGTGAGCCACGCTGCTGTAAACAGGCAGCCACTCGCGCGGCGCCGGATGGAGCAGGGATGGAGTCTCTGGTCGACTGGAGAACGCTGGGATAGGACTGACCCCACTCCTGAATCGGAAGCGTCCACCTCGACTACAAAAGAACGCTCAGGGTTAGGGTGGCGCAATACCGGGGGGGTAGTGAAGGCTCGTTTAAGGTTGCTAAACGCGGTTTCGGCCCCTTGATCCCACGTAAACCGTGTCTTAACCGAAGTGAGGCGAGTGAGTGGTAGGGCTTGACGGCTGTATTTCTTAATGAACCGGCGGTAAAAATTTGCGAAGCCCAGGAAACGCTGCAGTTGTTCACGGTTGGTGGGAGTTGGCCATTCAACCACAGCGCGAGTCTTGGACGGGTCGGCCTTAAGCTGCCCCTTCTCGATAATGAAACCTAAGAACTGGACTGAGCTCAAGTGGAATTCGCATTTCTCCGCCTTGACGTATAGTTTGTTTTCTAGCAAGCGTTGTAAGATGGCCCGGACGTGTCGTTGATGTTCCTCTGCGGAACTCGAAAAAATCAAAATGTCGTCCAGGTAAACAAAAAAGCAAACGTTTGACATGTCTCTTAGGACGTCGTTGATCAAAGCCTGAAAGACGGCGGGGGCTTTGGTCAAACCGAAAGGCATTACAAGGTATTCAAAGTGCCCTAAGGGCGTCTTGAAAGCTGTCTTCCACTCATCCCCCTCGCGTATTCTCACCAAATGGTAAGCGCTACGTAAATCTAACTTGGAGAATATCGTGGCCGATTGCAATGGAGCGAACGCGGAGTCCAGTAACGGAAGCGGGTAGCGATTCTTAATAGTGATGTCGTTCAGACCCTTGTAGTCAACACAAGGACGTAATGTCTTATCCTTCTTTTCGACAAAAAAGAACCCCGACCCCAGCGGAGATTTTGAAGGCCGAATCAGCCCTGCCGCCAGGGAGTCGGTGATGTACTCCTTCATAGCTGCCTGCTCGGGCTGGGATACTTTGTACAGACGCGCAGAAGGAAGTGTAGAATTAGGGAGAAGCTCGATGGCGCAATCATACGGACGGTGTGGGGGTAAGGATTTGGCACGATCTTTACTAAAGACCGATCGGAGATCCTGGTAATTCCGGGGATATTATCTAGGTTAATAATTTCTGGTGACACGGCCCGGGCACTTAGCCCTTCTTCCGCCGAGCGTAGGCAATGGGCGTAACAGAAAGGACTCCAATTCTCTATAGTCATTCTACCCCAATCTATCACCGGGTTGTGCGACTTCAGCCAGGGTAACCCAAGGACAATCGGAGCTGCCCTGGAGGGCATGACAAAAAAGGATCGTTTCTCAACGTGATTACCGGATATTTTCAATGTTAGCGGTTGCGTTACCCGTCTGATATCCGCCAGGAGGCGCCCGTCGAGATCGCAAACTCTCTCGGCCTTTCCTAATTCCGTGACCGAGCAACCTAATTTGGCGACCAGTCAATAAAACAGTCATCAGCGCCCGAATCGACCAGGGCACGAACTCGGAACCTGGTGTTAAGTCCAATAATCTCTCCGTCCCCCTCAAGTCTCATAATGTCCTTAGGTCCTCCGTCCCTTTGTTCTTGGACCTCGAGGCTTAAGTTCTCTTCCCCGGAGTCGGGGTGTTCGAGGTGGTCGGTCGCTGACTTACAATGATCTTCGTGCGTCTGCGGTGGTGCCCGGCATGGGGGTCGGGCCGGACACGAAGACACCCGGTGACCCTGTTAGCCGCAGTAGAAGCAGGCCCCCAACCTGAGCCGTCGTTGTCGTTCCACCGAATTCAGCCGACCAGCTCCCAGCTGCATAGGTTCATCGGTAGTGTAGGCACTAGGACCCGGGGGTGCGCTGGCTCGGTGCGACGCTGCTCTGCTCCTCTTTCTCGGCGTCACTCTCTCATGCGGTTGTCCAGGCGAATTGCCAGGCTGATGAGCTCCTCCAGAGATGCCGCATCTTCACGAACGGCCAGCTCATCCTTTAAGGCAGAGTTCAGTCCTCGGCGGAACACGGTTCGCAAGGCACAATCATCAAAACCGCTCTCTGCCGCGCGAATGCGGAAAGCAATGGAGTAGTCGGCCACCGATCGACAACCCTGTGTGCAGTCTAACAGTTCACCCCCAGCCTCCTTACCCCCAATTGGGTGGTGAAACACCTGCTGAAATTCAGCCAGAAAAGCGGAGAAGGAAAACCGAAGGTCCGGGCGGGCATTGCTCACGGCCATGGCCCAAGCACTAGCTTGGCCAGTCAATAGACTCATCATAAACGCTATCTTAGCACTATCATGAACGTACGTAAGGGGCTGTTGATCGAAGATCAATCTGCAATGATGAATAAATTGCCCACAGAGGCCGGGACGGGTGCGGTAAGTTTGGCTCGCGGCCATGGAAGCCGGGAGGTGGGCCTCCGGTAGCGGAGGCGACCGGATTGGTCCCTGATGCCGCGTGCGAGAAGAAGCCACCTATGCGGGCGTCGAAATTTTCAAAATGGTGGGCCAGCAGGCCGACTGCGTCGCGGAGAGCTCAGTCTCCTGTTGTCCCACCAATCGTCCTTGTCTGGCCAGAGCCTTGAAAATCTTTTCTGTGTCCGCAGAGTCCATGGTCGGAATATTCTGTTAAGTATTTTCCAGCGACCACTGGAAAATATTAGCGGGACTCTTTAAGCGCAGAAACAGAAAGATATAATTTAACAAAGGTATTTATTATTCCAAATGAAAACACAGTTACTCTATATATCTATATTAATTATCAAACGCAACACCGACAAACATCAAACGAAAATCGCTGGTGGACAAACTCACACCAGGAAAAGAAAACTGACGACGGAACAAAAAGCGCTTGCAGAAGGCAAGGAGTACAACAAACATAAATTGCTTACCGCAGAAGGGCAAGAAAAAACAATTGGGGCGAACGAGAACCAAAACGAGCAGAACCTTAGCTGAAAACGGAGAAACACAAAAACACCATATGCAAAAGGCAGAACAAGAAGTCTATAATTCACTACTTGGATCATGAACATGAGCAATGCAGGAGAATATTAAGATTAATATTAGGTTTAAGTAATGGCATAATCAGCGAGTTGACAAGAGACAGGTGCGGGGCTGGAGGAAACGCCCCCACTCAGCTGGGAAAACACAATTAACATGGCATGACAGAAACGGATCATGACAATACGCTTGTAAGGTTAACGTGTTTTACAAACAATGGTTGAAATAAGATGGCTAAAACCGCTTTTCAAACCCAGGAGCAACATAATTTCTCTTTCCAAAACTTTCTATTTGGGAAAAAAAAAATTCAAATTAATTAAAAAAAAGGGGGAATCTGTTGTAAATATTGAATGTACAGTCACTGCCTGGTTGGAATAGCAGAGGTTAATCACATCTTCTCCATGTGACTTTAATCCTCTTAGGGTGCGCACTCATCCCGTCTCAGCCTTCACTGGACAGAGATGGCAAGCGGCGGCCAGAAAGTGGTGCTGATCACCGGCTGCTCGTCAGGCATCGGCCTGAGGATGGCTGTCATGCTAGCCAAGGACCAACACAAGCGCTACCATGGTAGGTGCATTCTTGCTGCTTTCCTGGAGGTCCTCAAACTCAGAGAACACGGCTTTGTTATGTTACAGCCATCATACAAATCTATTTTGCCCCTTAAAAATTCTACACTCTGACCTATCATTATGCGATAGAAATATGTTTTCAGATTTTTTGTTTTGTTATGTTTTTTTGGGGGCAAAATTATTAATAACGAAAAGGAAAGGCTATGTGTTACAATATGACACAGAATTAAATTAAGTATAAATGAAATAACATTTCAAACGAGGCATATGCAATGCCAAATGAAAAAATATAGACTCGTGGAATGACTTAGAATTATGTGGAATGATTTTCTTATGTGTCATTGAGAATGAATGAGAAATAGTTTTGGGGGAGGCGTGGGAATTTTGACATGTTGAAAACACTTCCCAAGGTGCATCATTGAGCTGAACAATACAAATTGGTATGGGGAAGATGTGAGCCTGTTTTGTTGTGTGTCATTGTGAATTAATAGATTTTTTTTTGGTGGGAATTTTAGCGGTGGAAGTTCTGAATTTTTGTTGCTTTGGAAATTATGGCATGTTGAAATGGAACAATGTGAATCTGTTAGCCTGAATGTCCCATTTGAAATTAAAGTAGTATTTTTAGTTGGAAGTGTAGAATTTGGGGAAAATTGAGAAGTTTTTCAATAACAAAAATAACACCCTGATGTTCATGAAATTGGAATTATGTGAATTGGATGAATTATGTGGAAGGAGATGCATTTTAAAAAAGTGTGAGGAATAAAAGAAATTCTGTACTAGATTGGTACCAGAGCCTTACTGAGGCCACCTATGAGGTTGGTCCAAGGCTATTCCAGGACACTCATTGAGGGAGGAGTGCCTTTGCATCCACATTTTGTTATTTTGCAGCCATAGTCACAAAAAAAAATTTTTTTTAAATCGCACCTTAAATAAAAAACGCCCCATCACCCTAACGCCCCCAAAAGTTGAAAAAACGGTCGTCTTGTGGAGCTAAGCAAGGTCACAAAAATATTAAATGCAGCGATTCCATGTCAAATTTACTGTATTGTAACAATTTTCTGTTCACTCTACTCTCAATAAACCAAACTTATTACATGGGTTACTAAGGTTTATTACTTACATAGTGAGTGTTACACAGGCCACATTATTATATAGGTTAATTAAAGCTGTAATATCGTGATACATCCAAACTCATTAAAATCAAATCAAAATAGTGTTGAAGATATAACTAAATCGGCACTACAGCCCTGCTTAAGTTACTTTATGAGTGCTGTCAAGAGCTATTCCAGGACGCTAATACTAATATGTAAAGTGCTTTATGCGCAGAGAGTTCACTAAGGCTACTTGGGGTTATATTTACCACACGTGAGTATCTTTAGAATCAAGATTCGTCCAATCCAATCATCCCAACACTTGACACTTTTTAAACTGCATTTCCCCTAACTTTATTTTTGTTCTTTCCTTTCTCCGGAACGTAGACAAAGCGGGGAATCTTTTAAACCACACAAATGTTCACTGCATCTTTTGTGTAATACGTGTGAGCCAGTGAACTCAGTTTGACACGGCGTAGTATCGTGACGGTCTATAGCCCCATTTACCTGCACCTGACGTGTAATCTCTGCTCTATTTAGAGAGGTGGGTATTTGTTAGTCCTTTAGTCAGTCTGTGAGTTCTCGTCCAGATTTCAGACTTACCCAATCGGTCCAATTCAGCCAAACGCCGTCGAGAATGGACTTTCCGGTACCACATCATACACAGGTGCCGCAGACCGGACACTCAGCCAAATAAATAATACAAATCAAACAGTCTTGTATACCTTTCAGTCCCACAGACCTCAATGTGCATGCTGTTGTTTTTTGTGTATTTTTTTTTTCTTTATTTGGTTGCATGTCTGCTTGTGCACACCTGCATGTGACAAGAAAATTATGTTCTTGATGCCGATTGGCTGTCGCCGACGAAGGACGGACTGGTTCCACGTGAGTTGTGAGTCGGCCTAAAAATACTGAGAAGGACTTAGTGATGGACTGAAGGTGCCCACCTCCGTCTATTTGTAGCCTCTGCCTTAAAAAAAATCATGGAAATAGAAATAATCACAATGCCTTGATTGCGGCTAAAAATAGTGTTTAAAGCTGTGGCATTAATAAGTGTGCGTTTCCCGGACTTGAGCGATCTAGAATGTTTGTATACGAGGCAGGAGCGTGGCATGTTAGCGGTAGCATCGTTGCCAACCTACCATGCAAGTTTTTGGAATGTGAGAGGAAACCGCAATACCCGGAGGAAACCCACACAGGCACGGGGAGAACATGCAAACGTCACACAGGAAGGCCGGAGCCAGATTCAAACCCACAACCTCTGCACTGTGTGGTGGAAGTGCTAACCAGGCAACCACCATGTTGCCTAGTGTAGGATTTTGCGATGAGTACAAATATATACATGTATTTTTTTTTACTTTTAATTAAGTGAAGAAGTCAAATCTACGTCAATACAGAATGTGAGTTCTAATGCCAGATAGGAGTGTTGCTAAAAGTGGCAATTTTTTACATTTAAGTGATAATTAAAATTTGAATCCTCTGAATTGTGAGGAATATCGTATAACACAATTTAGTACCACTGCAGCAATTTATTTTGCTTCCTCAATCCACAGTCATTGCTACAATGCGAGACATGAAGCGCAAGGACAAGCTGGTGGAAGCTGCCGGTGACGCATACGGGAAAACGCTCTCTCTGGCCGTGTTGGATGTGTGCAACGACGATTCAGTCAAACAATGCATCAACGGCATCAAGGATCGCCACGTCGATGTCCTTAGTGAGTCATCCCTAAGGTTAACGACTCGTTCACTGACTTGAGTGAGCAGACTCAGTTGAAAAACTTCAGACTAAGATGATCAGGTAACTGAGTAAGAAAATTTAGGTGAATCGAGTGACTCAAATGATTTGGTTCAGTGACTGGAATGAGTGCGATTCAGAGGCTCTGGATCTCTGATTCAATTGAACAGACTCACTGGAAACATCGGGAACTTAAGTGACTCAGATGCTTCACTGACCCAAGTTTGACTCATCAGAAACACATCTGACTCAATTGAGTTGGGTACCTGTCTTGACTTAGAAAACTCAATGGAACGCTGCAAATTCAGATTAATTGATAGCCTCACGCAACTTGGTGAACCCAGAAAAAAAAAACAATGACTCAAATGGTTTGTTTCACTGGTTCAAGTTATCACACTCGCAAGAGACCCTTCAGACCAATACTCTACTAAGTTTTTGCAATGGTGCATCCAACTTATTTTGTTTGTTGCACCAGCACAAAAGTTAGGAGAACCCAAATTTTCGCCAGCATCACATTCAACACAGTTTTTTTACTAGGTTCAATCCTTTTTTAAAGCAATATTGCTGCGTCTTTTTAGACATGAGACTGGTAAATTATTAACTAACACTTTGATCATCATTAAGTTCTTTATTTGAATCACAATTCCGCAAAACATGTAACTTACTCAAAAGTATAGGTGCTTGAAGGGCTCTGGTCAGAGTATTGCTCAGGAATTATGACCAATCGTCCTTATCATATTAATATTCACAGCTATTTCCACTATATATTTGATGGCTGTAGGTCACGTACCATCGCCTGCCACAATAACAATGTTTTTAGAGCAATATAGTAACCAAAAAACTATCACGACAACCAACGTTGTTGATCTTGTGTTATATGCTTAACCAATTGGAGGCTTCCAAAGTCACATACTGGAGATTGCCAAGCCACGACCCTAAAAGGGGTGGTTACACGAGTGGATTTTTTTTGTTGAGAAATTAGGGTGCCAGAGAGCCCAACTTGGTCTCAGTCTAGAGCCCTCCAGATTAAAGGATTTGGTTGAGTTACGTAGTAGAAGCTGACCCAGCCGAAACACCAGTGTCTTAAATTACGTTAAAAAACACATTAGGTACGTTGAATTGGTGACCGTCCTGAGCTAGTGGACTCTGATGATTTGGTTCACTAACTCGAGCTTGTGAACTCATCAGAAACAATACAGACTCAAATGTTTCAGTAGAATCTGGTGACATTGTTGAGCTAGCAAACTCATCGGAAACACCACAGGCTCACATGATTTGGTTCACTGACTTGAGTTTGGACTCACCAGAAATAGACAAACACAAATATTTCAGTGGAAACGGATGACTGACTCGTGTCAGCAGACTCACCACAATCGCTACATACTCCAATGACGTGGTTCAACAATATTTACTGAAGTGACCCAAGTGAACTGGACAACTTTAGTGACCCCCTGGGGCCAATTTAAAGAAGCAAATTTACCACAACTATTAGCATGCATGATTGTCTTCTGTTTTCCCCAACTAGTCAACAATGCGGGCATCGGCCTGGTGGGGCCTCTGGAGAGCATTCCTATTGAGGAGATGAAGAAGGTTTTTGAAACCAACTTTTTCGGTGTAATTCGAATGATCAAGGAGGTGATGCCTGACATGAAGAAACGCAAAGGGGGACACATCATCGTGGTTAGCAGCGTCATGGGACTCCAAGGTAGGCAGTGGGCACCATCCAAAGCTACATTCAAGAACACTGATTTCTTTCATGCAATGACGAGAAAATCTGAATTGCCACTCAAAGTAATTTATTTAAAATTAAGCAAAACCTTTCAAGCCCACTACCATTGACGTCATGGACGGCGGACAGGAAGCTCTCACCAATTGGTGTACTATTGGTAAAAAGTATTGCTGGAGGTATAGTATAGTGCAGCAGTGCTTCCCAATTTTAATTGAGCCACAACACATATCTTACATACATTTCTCGGCACACCACCAAACAAAAATGATGCCAAATATATACGTAAATCATGATGATATTGTTTAACTTGGCCCAAAAATCACTACCTTATTGTGGAATCTCAACCTTTTGTGTTGAACACTAAGCAATTATTGTGTTTAATGAATTGGCAGCAAGTGGATACACAATTATACCTTCTGCCATCTAGTGGAAGAGCATTTAATGGTCTAGCCCTGTCACTATATATTGCTGGCATAGATAGACGGACATATATAATTTATAGTAAATAAAGATAATTTATGGAACAATTACAGTCCTATATACAGTATAGTAAATATTGTTTACGTTTGTTTCTTGAACAGGCGTGGTCTTCAACGATGTCTACGCCGCTTCCAAGTTTGCCATGGAGGGCTTCTGCGAGTGTCTGGCCGTGCAGCTGCTGAAGTTCAACGTCACGTAAGCATCATTTCACGAATCCTCAGAGCTTTTGGGTTCAGGGAAACCTTACAGGGAAGGAGACTTTTTTTTCCAAGAACACGCTCATAATTCTAACACCAATTATAATAAAGACCATGAACTGTGAAGTGAATTCAGTGATTTCTTTATTTGAGGATAGCTACTGAAAACAAAGACTGAGAACTCATACTCAATTGTGGAAATAGAGCACAAAACTGATTTTTAACCAATTTAGTTCTCCTGATTTTTGGGTGTCGTCTGGTGATACTATTTGGCATATAGCCCTGCTCCCCAACTATGTAAGAACTGGAGTTGCTTTGATTCATATTAGTGGTTACGCAGCGTAATTTCCAATTACTTACTAGTTATTATTAGTTTGCAAGCTAAATGGCGGCTAGCGCCTCTCGGCTTGACGTGGAAAGCCCCAAGGCGACACTTGGGATAAATTTCAACCATTTGAGAGATAAAGCGGATTTATTTTACAGCTCAAAAATGTAGAGATGCATAGGCATAAAAACGGTGCTAGATGAAGGTGCATCCATTTTTCAGCGGGGTCTTAGGAGTTTAATTGGCCCAAAGTTTAGGAAGTGAAGTAACTGGTTCATTATGTTCATGGCACACTGGTCCCCATATGTAGCCCATAACCCCCCCAAAGCTAAGGCCCATGGACCCCTTGATCTCAGTTTGTGAACCACCGTTCATACATAATACAGTCGTGATCCTGTGATTGGTGTGTTCATTCTCAGGTTGTCGATGATTGAGCCTGGACCGGTTCACACAGAGTTTGAGGCCAAGATGATTCAAGACGTGCGGCAGAAGGAGTACCCGGGAACCGACACGGACACGGTGCACTACTTCAAGAACGTCTACCTGCCGTCTTCCGTGGACATCTTTGAGACACTGGGCCAAACACCGGATGACATAGCCAGAGTAAGCTCATGTTCATCCTTTATAACGCATTCTCTCTCAGGGTTTTGCATGCTGGAGGACCCAAACGCAGGGAAATGAAGCAGGTAGTGGTTTAAGGGGTACTTAACTTAAATAAACTAAAAATGCAAGTAAGGGACGGGGAAAATAAAAAATACTCAAGTTCAAAACAACAGCGATCAAAGTAACAAACAAACAAACAAAACTTGACTCTGACTTGACTTGCCTCGGCTCAGCAAAACTGATAGAGGACAACTGGCATAAACATACAATAGTAGACAAGGACTGGACAAGGACTGAAAGTGAAATACAAACAAATTGACGACAATTGAGGAACATCTGGACAAGACACAAAGAGGGGGAGGGAGCTGATTGGCTAACACCAGGGAGTGGGATGACAAGCACAGGTGAACACAATGATCTTAAGAGAGACACAAAAAGAAAAACATTAAACTAAACTCCAAAACCAAAAACAACAAACACAGACAGAGACCATGACATTCCCGTTCTCTTGGTGGGAAGTACAAATACTTCAATTAATTTATTTTTACGTTTGATTTTGGGGTCTCTACTTTTTTACCTGCAATAATGTACAGGAAGTAAATCTGTACTTCTACTATTGTCAGATTTATTTATTTCTATTTTTTTACACAAGAACATGTCTCCCAGCTTTAGTACAGCGTGTATACTTTTACCTCTGCCATTTTACCAGTGCACCAAGAAGGTGATCGAAGCCAGCAGCCCACGTTTCCGCAACCTGACCAACCCTTTGTACACGCCCATTGTGGCCCTCAAATATGCTGACGAGACGGGCGGTCTGTCGGTCCACGCCTTTTACCACATGCTCTTCAACCTGGGCTCGCTCATGCACATCAGCATGACCGCCATGAAGTACCTCACCTGCGGCTGTCTGAGGAGTCGCACTGTGTCGCCAAACTAAGGCAGCCTAGCATCTGCTGGGCTTTGACTTCAACTCAATTAATCAAAACATCACCATGAGGGATGTAGGAGTTGGGTTTGAAAAAGGGTGGAAGTAGATTCCAGCAATTCTCTATGGGAGGTTAAGTCTGGGAATATTAACTAACCCCTATATTCCAAACTGGAAATTTTCCATGGGAAGGGTAACATACTGGAAAGGTCTCACATTCAAACATAATTATTAACATTATGTTTGGTCATAAGCAACCATCCAAGAAAAATATACAACTCTCCTTGCCCACATGTAAGGATATTACAATACTTACTTTGCACCATTTTATTTTCTTCACTCAAACTGCGGCGTTTCCAAAGTTTGCCAGTACCTCAAATTTTAGCTCCAACAAAAATCATCCAACGAACAGTTAGTACCTGAACAAATGGTGGGGATCTTATTGATCAAGCATGAAATCAGATTGCTTTAGTCAGGATCAGGCTAAAAAATATTCATTTTTGACACCTATATAATAGTTCCTATTAAAAACCAGCATATCTTGCCGCTATTATGCCCATGGGAAATGACAAAATTTAGCATATCATTTCATTGTTGTGGGATTATTTTACAGATTTACCCGTCCCACATGCTTTAAACAAATTTAAACTTTTGAAAACCCACTGTAAAAATATTGGAACACACAAAAATTGGCATTCCATATGCGGTTGTTAACGCTTGGGGCCTTGTTATAGTGAACTTAAAAGGCTACAAAAATATTTGGAAAAAACAAATAATGTGATAGTGACAATTTCAATTTAACCACTACAACAGTGAGACGTCATAAAAAGAAATTCCACTTGGAAAGCCAGTGTTAATTCTTTGTGTCATGTCATATGTCATATTTTCTTCTGTACATACAACAGCTGTAATAAACCAATCCCTTCAGTTTTCGCTTAATTTTTGGCCTTTTGAACACTTTACATAGACAACAAGAAGAATGGTGACCTATGGTTGATATTTCAACTGACTAATGAAATTTTATGGACTTGTCTTATAAATGTCTCAATTCATAGGTTGTGCCAATAGATTTTCCCCCAGCAAACTTCAAATAAGAATTTAGAGTATTCTTGTTGATTTATTTGCAAGAGCCTTTCGAAGTTTAGGGAAGAGCACAGGAAATGGGGGTCACATTCCAAAAACTAAGCAACAGCAAAACCATCCATCCATCCATTATCTAAGCCGCTTATCCTCACGAGGGTGTTGGAGCCTATCCCAGCTGTCTTCGGACAGTAGGCGGGGTACACGCTGAACTGCTTGTTAGTCAATCACAGGGCACACAATTTGTGCTCAATCAACTCACCATCCATGCGTGTCTTTGTCGTCATGTGGGAGGAAACTGGGGTAACCCGAGAAAAAAAATAAAATAATAATATATATATATATATATATATATATATATATATATATATATATATATATATATATATATATATATATATATATATATATATATATATATATATACACACACACATACATATATATATATATTAGTGCTGTCAAGTGATTAATTTTTTTAACTAATTAATCACAAAATAATTCCATGATTAGTCGTGATTAATCACATTTTTCAACTACGATTTTTTGCGAAGCTTATAACAGATATTTACTTGAATAATATCTTGGAACTAGAGAATGCAATTTCTGGAGAAATCGCGTGTGAAGGCTGAGGAGTTGAAGCCATCTGGGTGGAAGGACGTGGAATGATATTGAATGATTTTGAATCATAGAGAATGAAATTGAATGAGTTTGAATCGTAGAGAATAGAATTGAATGAGAATGTGGAATGATAGTGAATGATGTTGAATGACACTCAATGGAAATGAATATGAATAAATTGATTGAGATAATATTAGAATGTAAAATGGTGAATAATGTGAAAGAATGGACACGTTGTGTCAATTAAAAAAAAAAAAAAATGAAGTTCCACGGTTGGGACTCGATCGGACAACCTGCACCGACAACCTGCCGGGTGGGAAACGAGTGCTTAACCTCTGAACCACACAAGCATGTACAAGTCAAGTATAGAATCAGCCTTTACACAATAATAGAACTGGGAAAGCCTGAAATGATGGGGAAAGATATCTTTGAAACATGAATACAGTAAATGAAGTGAAGAATGTGAGAGGAAAAAGTAATGACTGAAATAAATGTTTTGAATTTCTAACTGAAACCATGTACACGTGAATTGTAAAGATCCATTTGGAATGGACAAATGGATGATTTTCTGTTGTCACATGTGGTTCACTGACTGTGTATCCTTCTCCAAGATTGCTGACTCACTGAGCGGGGCTACCGCAGTGGGCCGGGGTTTGAGGGTGGCACTGTGAGGCTGCTATAGTAAATCCAAGATAAACCCCACCAAGGGTTTATATATACATATTATAAAAAATGCAAGCAAGGGACAGGGAAAATCAAATATATATATATATATATATATATATTAGGGGTGGGAAAAAAATCGATATTGCAATAAATTGTTGCTAACTCTGTCGCAATAAATAATCGATAGCCTGGCGCCAATATAATAATAATATATATAATGGATTTACCTCGTCATCACCGTCCGTATTTTATCTCTCCTGTCCTGTCTGTGGGGGCGCTACTGCCGCAAACGGTTCTAAAATTGCCGGGATCAGCGGCCGGTGAAGAGTGTGAAGAATTTACAATAGAAAAAGAACTAATGCAAGGATGGCGGAAAATCCAGAAAAACAAATCAAGTTTCAAGAGTTTCCACTCAAAAGTGTGGAGACACTTCGCTTTTTACGAGACCGGTGACGGAAGAACACTGGATAAAAAATATGCAATCTGCAAGAACTGCTTTGCAAAGGTAAAATATAACATCAACACTACGAATCTGCAAAGCCACCTCGTTCGCTATCACGGTTACTACTCGCAGGTGATAAAAAAAGGCGAACCAAGACAGCCGACAATCACTACTGCTTTTAAAGCAAAGTTTCCCTTTGGTGTGCTCTTACGTCGGAGCATGTTGTACAGTTGGTGTTCCTCAAGAAGAATATGCCTTGATGTTTCCACTGGACGGGTTAACGTAAAGCACTTTAATGACAGTTGATACTGACATTTCATTTTCAGAAAGCAGTGCAGTGTCTTGGTTTGCATAAAACATGTTATTAATGTTTGTGCACTTTAATTCGTCCAGCCGTAGCTACAGTGTTAAGACTCAGTGGCAGTGAGGTACTTTGCAAATGCACCTTTCTTTGTACTTTGTACACGTATTGGCATTGAAAAAAAAATTTGATGTTTTCATTTTTATGGCCATTTTTTTCTTTTTTAGTCACATATCTCGTGATATATTGTTGAAGAGATTTCTAATGATATATTGAATATCGTGGACATTGTGTATTGTGATATCGTTATCGTGGGCCACATATCGTCACAGTATCGAATCGTGAATTACCCGTATCGTCCCACCCCTTATATATATATATATATATATATATATATATATATATATATATATATATATATATATATATAGATATATAGATATATAGATAGATAGATAGATAGATAGATAGATAGATAGAGAGAGAGAGAGAGAGAGAGAGAGAGAGGCAACTCAAGTGCTCGATAATAAAGTTGAGTATCATTACATTTAGATTCACACTATTTTACATATATTGTCAAATATGAAAAAGCTGATAATCGTTGCCATTAAATACAAATTTAGCATTTGACTTAAAATGACTGCCACAGACAGTTTATCTTTTTTGTTTGAATAAAAACATTTCACCTTTCACTTTTCGTCATTTTCACTCGTTTTAAATTCTGAATTGTAGGTTTCGAGGCGAATGCAGAATGTTAATCCACTCAAGGTGAGAACTCACCCATTCCTGTGGTTGCCTGTGCTGATCGACGCATCGGAGCTTGATTACTTTTGCGTAGTTGGAGTGCAACGCGTAAATTCTTCCGCCATCTTGCAGCGGTAAAATATGTCCGTGCTTGCCAAGAAGCCGAAGGCAGTGAGGCGGGGAATTGAAGCCCGAAAGTTGTCTGCGGGCGAACACATCACATCGTAGCGCCAATGGTGTCCACCCTGAGCGACGCTGCTGACATTTCAGACGTCAAAGGAACGACTCGTTCACCAGGTGGGATGAGATGAGTCGCAATTTACCACCGCACTAGCATTTAGGCTAATTGCTACCAGGTGATTTCAGCTTCAAATTTATGGACGCGTCCAACTGTCTACATGTCAGTGGATGTCCTTTCAAGAGTGACCACGTGGGCTTTAGTTTCTTTTCACCACGGTATGACTCACGAAATGCTTATGTGAGGTGAAGCAATTTTACGGCTGCCGTTCAAGCCATGAAGGTTTTTGAGTTTTCTGTCACGTTCGGGCTTCCGTTGTACCAACCACGGCAGATATTAAAAGAAATACAATTATTAACTCATGTACAGTTTTCATTTTTATTAAGTTTAGCATTTCAAATGTACTAAAAACAATGTATGTGATTTTTGGCAATACGTTTCAATTAATTGTCAAAATGCCCCCTCAAAATTTAAAATCATTTAATGCAACTGATGAACAGCTTTATCTAATTATTTTTACTACATAATTTGAAATTAAAACAAAATATTTAATTATCACAGAAAATGTAATGCAATTTCTGGTAAATAACTTGAAATTCATGAAATAGTGACCAAAAAAAATTAAAAATTAAAATGAATAATTTTAACAAATGTACAATAAGGCGATTAAAAATATTTGTGAAAACAATGTTAATTACAAGTTATGTTAAATTTAAAATCTTATATTAAAATAAAATTGCTCTCCATCCGCTTATCCGGCAGGGGTTGGGTCGCAAAACTTCCCTCTATCCAGCCACTTCCAACTGTTCCTGAGGTATCCCGAGGAGTTCCCAAGCCAGCTGGGAGGCATGGTCTCTCCACCATGTCCTGTTTCATCCTCATGCCCGCAAAACCTCAACGAAAGGCATCCTAATCAGATGTCTAAGCCCTGTCATCTGGCTCCTCTCAACGTAGAGGAGCAGCGGCTCGACTCTGAGTCCCTCCCAGATGACCTAGCTTCTCACACAATCTCAAAAAAACAGCCCGAACATCCTGGGGAGGAAACCCATTTTGGCTGCTTGTATCCGGGATCTTGCTCATTCTGTCGCAACTCACAGCTTGTGCCCATAGTTGAGGGTAGGATTATAGAATGACCGTTATATTGAGGGTTTCGCCTTTTTGGCTCAGCTCCTTCTTCAACACGATGGTCCGGATTGAGGCAGACGCTGTCGATCTCACGCTTCATCCTGCCCTCACTTGTGCACATGACCCCAAGATACTTGAACTCCTCCACTTGGAGCAAGATCTCATTTCTGACCTGGAGAGGAAATTACACGCTTTTCTGACTGAGGGACCTGGTCTTTGATTTGGATGTGCGGATCTTCATCCCAACCGCTTCGCACTTGGCTGTGAACCGCTCCAGTGAGATTTGGGGATCACACCTTGAAGAAGCCAACAGTACCACATAAAAAAATAGCCTCAGTCAGAGGCCACTGCAAAATGCAGAAATTTAATTAGAGGTGTCCCGATATAGCTTTTTTCACTTCTGATCCGATACTGTTATTCTGGCCAGGAGTAAGCAATAATGATACATGCTTTAATTTATTTTTTTTATGAATTGTTAGAAGAAACTTGATCAAGTTGTACTATTAAAAGAAATACAAATAGTATGCAATAGTTGGTATGATAATATGACACATTTATTCCAAACATTTGGGTTACATGAATTCACACCCAAACATGAGGAAGTACTGCATTTGAATGAAGTAAATGAAAAATAAGTTCAAGCACAGCTCTAGACTTGGCTCTAGACTTTTTGGACTGGTTGTAAACTGGCGTCCCCAATGCTTTTAGCAGCACTAAAGTTAGAAATTCAAAGAGGTCGCAACTTACAGAAATTCACATCCTGAACAATTTATTAATTTTCCGCATTTAAAATTCTGTCAGAAACATTACAGCAAGACTGCATGGGATTCTCTACTCTATAATATTTAATGCTTCAAAGAATAAATCACTCACAGAATTATTTACTACTTAACAGTGACCTTTCAACAATGCACATTGCACATACCTGCGCACACATGTATTTTTTAAATAAATGCAGGACCCAATTTGAATGCTGATTTTCAAGTGACTATATAATAGATACATAAATAGTTTAAAATCTCACTCTCCATAGCTGCACTGCGGCTGTTCTTCCAACAAGTATTAATGACTGTTATGATAGTAACGACACTGTCTTGTTATCCATCCATATTCTGAAGCACTTAACCCCACCAGTGTCATAATCTATGGCGTTAGATTTATGCCATAATCACGTAAGCGTAATGTGAAATACCGCGTACAAAAATGAGTTTTGCGTGTACGTAATGTGAAATATTGCGTACAAGCACCGATTACGTTTGTGTTATGTCAAATACCACATACGAAAACATGTTTTGTACATACCAAAATGTGTTTCACGAGTACAAGACCCACCACGCGTATTCACAAACTAGGTTTTACGCTTACGGCTTCTCTCTCCTCTACAGTCCAAAACGCAAATTTACGCTTACGATGCAGGCGTGATAACTGTGCCGCAATTATTAACCAATCAGGAATCGGACACTAGGGCTGATTGAGATTGACTGTTTACTGTCCAATCGAATTTTACAACAGTACGACGTCCGGGAAGACGCAAACACAAACAGTCAATTGAAGAGTCTTCTGCATTCTATGTTCTTATTGTTTTAGTAATAATTCAAAACATTTTTTTTTCACATATCATTGTTTGGGTCAACAATATTGTCCCTTTAGTTCTATCTGCTTCCATAAATGATTTTTGTTTGTTTTATTTATTTATTTATTTATTTTAATAATCAAACATCACAACTCGGAGTTGTGCATTCGCGTCTTCATCATTAGATGGCGCCATGGTAGTTTTTTTTTTTCTTAAATAAATTTCAAAATATCCGTAAACAAACAACTATGGCACATGTTGAATACAAAAACTGCACAGTTGAACAACAAAGACTAGGAAAGGAAGAAAATAATAATAATAAAAAATTTAAAAAAAAGAACCTCACCGTGTGTTCCGGTCCTCACCCTAGGAATAACTAAAAGGCGCAAAAACAGTGAAAATTGAAGCTATTCCTCAAGAACGAAATCAACTTCACTATGGACATCATGGCTGTCTGGACAGACGATCGTCAAGACAGATTAATCACTCTCGTTCAAGAAAGACCGTAGGCAGAGCATCAGGAGGGATCGCGCCTTTTCTGTTGCCGGTCCTTCCCTATGGAATGAGCTCCCATTAAATGTTCGTCAAGCCCCCTCTCTGTCCATTTTTAAAACCCAATTGAAGACACATTTTTATTCTTTAGCTTTCGACTCAACATGAGACTGTCGCTGTTTTGCTATTATTCTGGTATCTATTGTAAATATGCTTATGTGTTTTAATTTGTGTTCTAATTCCCTGCTAATTTATATAACGGCATATTAAAAGCGCTTTGTTACAGCTCCAGCTGTTGTGAAATGCGCTTTATAAATAACATTGTATTGTAATGTATTATTGGACATCACCGTCACAGGCTGCCATGGAGGGGTACTACTTCTCCTGCCGACACAGAATGTCCGTAGTTGTTGGCATCTCCACTGGCTTTTACAGCTTGTACTTCCGTCATTTTTTGGTCCGACGTGCCGACTTGAAGGCCGACGCGACAGTTGGCCACAACGGCCGATGTGGGATTGGTGTGTAGAGGCCTTTAACCATCTCGGTGACTTCAGCCGCAGAGATTGCCTCCAGACTCTGCTTCCTCAGTGGCATGGAAAAGGACTGGTACTGGATCAAGTGGGAAATTCTGTGCCTCGTACACCAGCTCAGGCTCTTTCCCAGCCAAAGAGGAGGTATTGCTTGTCCTGAAAGCTAGTTTTTTTGAGCTGGGGATCCGACTGCCAAGGTCACTGCCTTTTGCCCCTGCCTGGCTCACAGGGAAGCAGACCCAGCTCGTGGAAAGGGGGACCCACGTTGTTGTTTCGGGCTCAGCCGGGCATAGCCCCACGGTTGCTGGTCTGCCCACCAGCAGCTCGCCAGCGAGCCCCACCTTCAGGCTTGACTCCAGATGGAGGTCCTGGTGACCCATGTCTGGGCAAGGGAAAACGAGATCCCAATTCTTTACTCATCACAAGAGGTGTAGGCGCCGTCCTTTGTCTGGTCCCTCGACTACAACCTGTGAACCTGCCAGGGGAGACAGCCCCCAGACAACTTAGGTTAGCTTCTCCAATCATTGGGATAGGCTATCATCCCACCACCCCAGTCCCACCACGCTAAGGTGATGGCACATTTAAGGGATAAAAATGCTAATTAAATAAATTAAGTTCATTTAAAGCTCACAATATAAAAGTGTCATTGAAATTGCAGTGATTTCTAGTAAACATGTTTCAAATATATAGAGAAATTATAGAAAAGTATGTAGCTAAGGTTCTGCCTCCATTTTCCTTTCAGAGATCTCACAAATGTTGCTCAACTGTCAACTGTAGTCCAGGCCGAGGAAGACCACATGATGGCGTCAGCAGCGGTGGGCATGTCCGACCTGTCTGACGAGATTCTTCTGTGCATCCTGCGCCATGTGCCCGTGTGCGACCTGCTCGCCAACGTGTCACCCGTCTGCCAACGGCTACAAACGCTCTGCCGCGACAAGAGTCTACTTGCACACGTTTGCCTGTCCGAGGAGTACATGGTACGCACGCACGCACATGCACGCCGGCAGAATTATAGACAGATTCGCTTTCCGAGAGACTAACAGTTGTACACACACTACATACTCACACACACACTCAACCTTATATGTTTGCATTCCTCAGTAGCTGCTGTTTTGGTTTGCAACAAATGAAAATGGGAACAGTAGCATCTACTACTGTTCCTCATATTTGTACCCCCTTCTTGCACAGATGGACGATCAAAAGGTCCGCCACACGCTGTGGCAACTGTCCAATCACGTGCAGTCCCTGAGCCTCAACGGCGTCTACTGGGTGAGCAGCGGCGTGGTAGACTCGGTGGGACGCTGCAAGGCGGTGACGCGTCTGGACGTGAGCGGATGCCGGCTGACGGCGCCGCGCCTCTCTCGACTTGTGGCCTCACTGCCTCTGCTGCGCTCCTTGGCGTTTGACGTGCAGCCGGGTTTCGACGCCGGCAAGCTGGCGGGCGAGGCGGTGGACCAACTCAGCCACCTGGTCGAGTTGCGGCAGACGCTGCTGACACCCAGCTACGGCGTGGTACCCTGCTGCGCTCAGCTACGCAAGTAAGGACCACGCAAAAGTTTCTCGACCATCTGGTCATTATGTAGATGCTTCAGGGTGGACTGTGGGCATCTTATAACATTTATTGAAAATGAATAAAAAATAAATAAATAAAAATCAAAGAGAAAAATTTACATTTAAAAGACTAGTCAATGAATTCAATTAAAACATACAAACAATACAACTTTATTTATATAGAACATTTCACAACAGCTGGAGCTGTAACAATGCACTTTCGAAATGGTGTAATATAAATTAGCGGGGAATTAAAACACAAATGAAAACACAAACACATACAATAGATAACCAAAGAAAAGCAGAAAACGTGCAAATTAAATTCAAATGCAAAAATGCAATTATGAATGCAAATGTAATTAAAAGTAATTAAGCATTTTAAAAGTAAACCTTTTTTTTACAATGCAACATTAAAATTTGAAAGTAAATTCACATAAGTTAAAGGGAAAAATGTAAAGGTGTTGTTCAAGTGTAAGAATTGTGGTAAAAGTATAGTCTTTTTGCGGTTAACGATTTTGACATGACACTAAATTTCAAATACAAAACACAATAAAATAAAAATGCAAAATTTATTTTAAAATGAAAATTAAAGTTGATTAAAATTAAACTCCAATTACAATTGAAAATGTTATCAAGTACTGTCAAATCTCCCACAAAAAATGTTCAATTAAAATGAAAATGTATTCTTTGTGCAATGTTTCGAAGTTATCGGGAGGGAGGGGGAGAGAGAGAGAGAGATGCAAAAAAACAAACAATAAAAATAACTTATTTGTCAAAAATAAAAAAATCTGACATTCAATAAGAAATGCAAAAAACAAATCCTCTCTGTTTCATCCACATGTAAAGCATAAAAAAATAGTTTTTTCACATGCCTTACTCTCATGCAAGTGTCAAGAGATGTAAAGCATTGTGTTGCGTCTTTGTGTTGTCAGGCTCATGCTGCAGTTCGACATCTCGGATGTAACCAGGGAGGGCTTCGGCGTCAGCTGCCACCTGATGGTGGGTCAGAGCAGCGTGCCGCACTACAAGCAGCTGGAGGAATTTAGCGCCCGACTGGCTCCGGGAGAGGTCGCTTTCAATACCATGACTATTTAGACTTAAGTTTTACTTTTATTACACAATAACATTTAAAAATAATTTTAACAAAACTCACCACAAAATGCATAGAAATTCTCATAATACTAAATGATCCCCCTCCTTATATTCCTGTTATGCATCTTCAAAGGCTGGATTCTTAGTTTAAGTTCCATAATATGTATCCAACAATTATCATAAACAAATAAGCTACACAAGACTTGTTACTGACAATACCCATAAAACTCGGTTTGTCTGTCCTCAGGTGAACCAGACATTGCTGCTGCTCTACCTGGCTGTGTTTAGCGTTCACGTTCCGAAGCACCTCCGCGTTTTCCTGGTGTCAGTTCCCGGGCCCAACCCAGCTCGCTGGCCCGCCGCCCCTTCGCTAGCTAAAAGTCTGGGCCTCCGCGGAGACCTGGAGTCCCTGCAGTTACCCCGCTCTTGGCTGGACCCCTCGTCGCTGAAGCGGGCGCTGGAGGGAAACAGCCCCACGCACCTGAGCTTCAGCCGCTGTCCTGCTCTGTGGCCGCAGGTTAGACCGAGAACACTCACTAAACTAAAGCCAAAAAAAATAGGATTCATTGGTAACATGACTGAATTTGATTTTGTTTCGCATTAAGCAAGTGTGTCACATATTATGACCCATTGAAATTAATTGAAATGTCAGTACCCCCAAAAAAATATAAATAGTCTGGTGCGGCTTGTGTATCAGTTTTTGTTGTTGTTGCTGTTGTTGTTTTTTTTCCCTCCCAAAAAGAGTTGCTGCGGCTTATATACAGGTGGGTCTCATAGTCCGGAAAATATGGTGTATATAGAGCAAAAAAAAGAACCCCCTACAATGACTGAAGAAAATTACTTAATGTGTGTTTTATTTTAAATTTTTTTATAATTATTTTTAATCGAGAATTAACGCTTACCTGCCTACCTACCTATTTGCAAGGTGTTCCAGTCTCTCTTCGAGGGTGGTGTGCGAGACGCCTCGCTCCTGCTGAGCCTCAACTTAAGCGGCATCAACCACGTGCCGTACTCTGAGTGTCGCGGTGCAGAGGACCAGCTGCTCCCTGCCAACATGAGCCGACTGGCTTCCTGCTGCATCAACCTGCGCCACTTGAACCTGATGCACACGCATTACCATCATGAGCATGCTGCTTCCCTACCGCCCGCCGTGCCCCATTTATGCGCGAGCCTGGCTCAACTCCGACACCTTCGCTCACTCACCGTACCAGCCTGCGCCCTGTCGGACGGCGTCCAGTCGCATTACAATGCCGCACAGAAATCATCCCTTTCACTCTTCCATGGCTTAAAGAAACTCCCTCGAGTGGGCGTCCAGAACTTCAAAGTTGGCTTGGAAACAGGGACGCAAGGTTAGTGTGGTTAGTAACACACTACATTTACGTTGTTAGTCACTGAAGAAATGTTTTGGATACTTTTTGCTTGTTCTAACAAAATCTACAGTCTAGTAGTACTTTGACTTAAGCATTCATGTGCTCACAATTCAAATTACTTGTATCTAAAGTCAACTTTTCCAATTGAAATGAGTGGACATGGCATTGTTTTCAAGGACTCCCTACAATGACTGAAAAAAAATTACTTAATGTGTTGTTTTTTTTTAATAAGAAAAAAGCACTGTACTACTTTATCATACTGTATCACGCATATAATAATAACTAGGGCCTGATTGATTAATTGGAGGGCCAATTTAATCACCCAATAGTTGTTCTTTTAAAATTGGCAAATATCATCTAGGAATTGCTCTTCTTTAAACACATTGACATTCAAACATTCCCCAGAAAACAAAGCAAGTCAAATACTAAAAGACAAGGTATGTAAAACAGTCAGTCAAATGTTATCTGTAATTCATTTCCTTATTTTTGAAAGCGTTATAAGGGACAAAAAAAAGTTATAATTATTATTATCCCAAGTATTGGACTCTGCTCTGATTTTCTGGTCCTTCTGTGGCCTTTTTGGCAGACAAATGTACTTCTGGAAGTGACCCATTAAGATGCTGTTTTAGTTATTTTATGTTGAGGATAAAGAATATATTGCTTGGTGTTGGGCAAGAACCTCCTATGTCAACCGATCTATTTGAGTACTTCTTTTCACTGACTTCTTCTTTTTACTCAAGTAATCAGTTGGAGGACTACTTTTGTCTTGAATAAACCTTTGGCTTCTCTACCTACCTCAAGGGGACACCACCTCAGGAATCAACCATCTGGCTACCGGATGCCTCTCCCTGGAGACCTTGGAGGTCATCGGGCCCGGTTTCGTTTCAGCACTGCCTCGCCTGGAGCCGTGTACTCGGGCAAATGTGGAGCCTCGCGGCATGTGCACATGGGCCCGTGGTGTGGGCGACGCCCACCTAGCAGCGCTGGGAAGGTTTCAGCGGTTGCACCGCCTGACGCTGGCCGGCTTGCCTGGCGTCCTCAGAGGCACAGGGCTGGCCCACCTTGTGAACCAGTGCAAAGATCTGCAGATGTTGTCGCTGGCCAATATTGGCACGCTGAAAATCATGAACTATAATGCTTCCCTGCTGGAGGCGCTTAGAAACTGCTCGCAGCTACGAGAACTCAGGTAAGGTAGATGCCCCCTAAGCCAGTTAAACTTAGCAACAGGAAATTTGGTTGGAACGTCTGTCATGAGCAGAGGCACAAAACACTCTAAAAATTAACACTGTCTACTCTTTTGGTTAAAAGTTCCCATTTTAAGCTCATTTTGGAAATGTTCAAGGTCCTTCAATGCCAACTTGTCCTAAAAAACTGAAACCAGTTTCCCTTGGCATGAAAACTGATAGCCTATCATGCGCAGACACACAAAAAGTCTCAAAAGGCCATGCTTGAAAATTCATAGGCAGTAGGGATGTAGCGATTCACTCAAGCCCCAATTATCCATCATGTAATCTACACATACAAAATGCGATAAGTACCTGAATGCCTGTGGTGTTCCATCAGATGCACATGGTAGCCAGTACGTGCTAACTGCAGCTATCTTCCAGAAAAGACCTCCTCTGTCAGAAATTAAATTGGGCATCAGCTGCAACGTGCTTCCTTTGTAGATGCTCGATTATCTTAACTGCGCTGCTATGAAAGGGAGGTTTACATTGTACTACACAAGTAATTTGGTGAAATGCTCCCAATTTCAGATCTTTTGCTAATGCTAACACGGTTAGCCATGAGACTCCCCTACCCACAATGCTTTTCTTTTGCCGTTGAAGCCGTTATTCCTTTGTAACTTGAAAATTGGTAGCAAAGTCTATCATGAGCACAAAAGACTCAAAAAGTCACCCTTGAAAATGCGCAGCAAGTGTGCCATTTTAGTTCAGAGTGGCCATTTTTTTCATTCTGGCAATTT
The DNA here is from genome assembly GCF_059441095.1 of Idiotropiscis lumnitzeri. Lineage (NCBI taxonomy): Eukaryota > Metazoa > Chordata > Actinopteri > Syngnathiformes > Syngnathidae > Idiotropiscis > Idiotropiscis lumnitzeri. The sequence continues at coordinate 3,642,693 of NC_142398.1, forward strand.
TCTCGAAATTCTTCAATGACAAACTTGTCCTCGAAAATTCAGCCCCCAGGACTAGCTCCTCTTAACAACATGAAATTTACTCTACATGACTCTCTTAAGAAAACATACCAAAACGTCCCAAGAAGCTGTTCCAGAACACTGATATCAACAGGTAAGCATTTCTATAAAGAGTGGAAGGACAAAAAAGTCTCAAGAAGCTGTGCCACAAAATGCACCTGAAGTCTGGCATGTTGGCATGTTTTTTATTCTTATTTTGTCAATTTTCTGGTGTTGTTGCAGATTATTCTAGAACATTATCATCCCCCAAACCTAGTATGACTTAACAACATGAAATTTTGTAGACATGTCGGTCTTCCTGTTGATCTACAAAAATATAAAATAAAAGTCTCATGTCATGACACAAGAAGTCAGCTGTTTTGGTTCACGGGTAATGTTTTTGGCTCATTTTGTTTTAATGTTTTGTATTTGTTATGATTTTCTATGCTCAGGTTAGAGCAGCCCTACTTGAGCGCCAATTCGCCCTTCTTCGATGCCCTCGCCTGCTGCTCCCACCTGCAACGCTTTTGCCTCATATCGCGCAATGGCTCCTTCGAGGCAGCGGCAGCCGAGTCATTTGTCGAGCGCTGCAGCCATGTGGTCATGTGCCACATGTTCACTGGCGGCACCTTGGTGGCCTGCCGGAATCTGCAGAAAACTCTCCTCGACAGGTCTGCATCAAAGCACAGATGTAATTCTGTGCGAATTATTTCAGCAATTCATTTCTGGGTAATATTTTCACCTTTTGTGCGTTTCTCTTGCAGGTTTTCCCCTGACCGTCCGGGCCTCTCTGTGGTGATTTATCCGATACAGCATGAAGACCTGCCTTCCGTCATCAGAGACATCCCGCTCACCCTTTTGGACGGCACCACGTTATTCCAAAGTCACGTGGCTCAGCCGCCACGGATGTCACCATGGTGACGCCAATGTAATACCTCTAACACCATTGGTGCTGCTGCTGAAGTTGGCTCTTGAAAAGACTTATTTGTCTTTTTCTGTCCCATTTTCAAGCATATTTCTTTTTAGTCATACATTATTGTTATGCCGCAAATGGAATTACATTTTGTTATAGTGAGATTAGAGGGCGGTGTCTTTCAGAACTTTCAATATAAATTTTGACTTTTTTTTTTTGGGGGGGGGGGTGCCAACAATAACATGTTTACAAACATATATTGCACCAATAATTCCAATAAATTATTTTTTTTAACTATTTTTCTCTATCACAGTAATGTGCAACGGTCTACATGGATTGTTAAGGTTGTTTAGTTGTCTTAATATAATTTTAGCATGTTATTTTTTTATTTAATTTTGATTTTAAATGTTACTTTTTCAATCTTTGCATCAGTTTTTTTATTTGCATTTTTTTTCTTTTAATGTTCTTTTAATGTTTTTTTATTTAACTTCCATTCGTAGTTGAATACAAAAAGAAGAAACAATTAGAATGTAAAACTGTTCATTTTGAGGAGGTTCGCCTCTTAGCAGGCGTACCAATTTAGGCTAGCATACATGTCTAGAATTTTACAAGTGCCTGACACCGTGCCAGCAAAGTGTTTATTTATATGTGCTCGACTCGTTTTCTTGCTGGACTATCGACTACTCGTGTCTACTGTGGAAAACGTCGTCAAACATGGCGGCGCGCATGACACACATCGAGCACTTGTTGGCAATCAAAAAAACGTTGATAAATTGTCTATAAACGATTGAATAGCTTCCTTGTAAGCTCTTCCTTTTTTAAAATGATCTCATCCGTAGCAACTCCGTGCTTCCGAAATGGGGCAGCATTGTCATTCATGGGTGCTAAGTTGTACCGTCTACCAACGGTCACCAAGCGATTTGCTAGCAGCTATGGAGCTTTACCATCAACCGCGGTGAGACTGTTCCTCACTCCCGGCGGGGCGCTTGTCAGACGATTCTCCCTGACAGCCTCAGCGTGGCGGCAAGATGCGGAGTTGGCCTCGCCCTCTGAGGAGAACTTCGGCGCTCTGTCCACTGACATTTCCGCCCGTAGGTCGTTTAGGAAAGTGAGCCCGGAGATGTTGGACCTGAGCTACCGACAAGACGACGACGACCAGATGCCGGAGGAAACCTCACGCCGGCCCGGCTGGAGAAATACCACCTATTGGTACTTCTTACAATGTAAGAAGCTGATTAAAGCTGGGAAGGTTAGTATTATTTAGATAATGAATGTATTAATAACATTATAGCCCCTAGAAAATTGATTATTCCATATAGAAGTTAAGGCTCTCATCTTCAAGAAGGTCTCGTACCCAGAGAAGGTCCAACCCCCAACAAAATGGCAAAGAACCAAAGAGTTCCTCACCCATTGATAAAGTAGTACCAATGGAAGGTTTTAGTCCAGTAAGAAGCTTCTAGACGACAGCGAAAGGTCTAACATAATAATCGTGGGAGAAGGTTCTAGTCTCAAGGGAATTTGTTTAGTCTCGAGAGAAGGTACTCTTCCTGAGTTAAGATTCCCATCCCAAGGGAAAGTTAAAGTTTAAAGACAAGGCACAAGTCTTCAGAAAATGCTAGATTTTAGAGACAAGTTTCTAGCACCGAGAGATTGATGCAGTCCCAAGTGAGGGTTCGCAAATGAGACTTTTAGTCTTAATAAATAGCACGAGTCCCCATGGAAGCTTCCAGACTTGAGAGAATTATCTAGTCTTGTGTGAATGTTCTTGTCCCGCCATAAAGTTATTGTGTCAAGAGAATGGTTAGTCCCATGACAAAGTTTTAGTCCAAAAGGAAGGTACTAGTTAGTACTCAATGAATCTTCTAGTACTGGTTGAATGGACTAGTCCCAAATGAGAGTTCTAATCTTGAGAGAAGGTACTAGTCCTGAAATATGATTGTGAAGCAAGAGAATGCTTTAGTCTCAAATTTTAATCCAAAAACAAGGTAGTAGTCCTCAGAAACAACTAAAGATAAAGTTCTGGTAAATGTTTCCCAAGAGATTGTTGTAGTCTTGGTAGTATTTTCTAGTCTTGAAAGAAAGTTCTAGCCCCAAACTAAGCCTCTGATCGACATGACTTTCAGACTGGTTGCTTGCGCTGTATGGCACAAACTTACATTAAGTATAGAAATGCTCATAGCAATGTATAGTTCATAATATCACAAAATACTGTATTTTTTTTTTGTAAATGCTAACTTAATCATAAAAATGGAGCATTTTATTACTACTAGCAAACGCCTCCGATTGGCTGGTTGCCAAAGGCATCTGGGTTAGGCCCCATCGGATTGGTTAATGGATGGATGGACAAGCAGACACGACCGCCATATGTACAGCTGTTATCATTGTGAATGCTGTGTGGCTGATCTGCGAATGACAGAAATACGTATTGATTTTTCCTTTTTTCTTGTTTTTTTTTTTGGAGCTTGAGGAGGCGTTGGAGATGTTTGAGAAAGACATGCTGCGTGGGGAGCGGCTGCAGCCAGAGGAGTACAACTACAGCGTGCTCATCGGAGGCTGTGGGCGAGCCGGCCGCCTCGAAAAGGCCTTCAAGCTCTACAACGATGTGAGGACGTACGCTTGCACATGCACGCAACATCCCCCAACACATCTGATTCAAATGATCAAGATACAAATAATTTCTGTGTGTTTTAATATATTTTTCACATGAATTTTGAATGTCTTATTTAAAATGTGGTAATTATTTTTAACAGTAATGGGCATTTCCTCCCAGGGATGGAACGGTCTGTCTGGGTGTCACACAGATGCTTATTTTGGGGACGGAGGAATGAGAAGTTTTAGAAAAAGGATAGGCTAAGCAAGGAATGAACTCAAATCTTTAATGCTGTTGCATGAGAAAGAGAGAGCGAGAGAGTATATAATAACGTGGAGACATGCTATTCATCTGACGTGGCTATCGTATGTACAAATCCGTTATTATGGCTAAATTTAGCTATTGTGGCTTTTAATGAGGTGTGTTTTATAGCCCACAAATTATGCAAAGTGGATGTGAATAGAAAATTAGCCAGTTAATGTGGGTAAATATTGTTTATGAATAATGAAATCTCTGCTGTTAGCCTCTCGTCATGCACGGACGCTCTTTTTTGGGGGTGCGGGGTATATGTTGGGGGATGGACAGGTGAAATGAAAGGACCGAAGTGTTTTAAAAGGACGAGGATGGACGACGACGTAGGATGATTATTTTATGAATAGGGAGGGAGAGACAATGACTGAAGTGTGCCCAGTTTACTGACGGAGGACGGACCGACAAAGTAGAGTAAAGTGCCCATCTCTGATGTTTTGTATTATTTTTTTTAAAGGTTTATTTATCCTTACTTTAAGATGTTTTTAAAAAAAAAACATTTTAACTGTTTTTTTCTTAATTATCGTACATGTACATAAAATATATAAAGGTGTGTTGAAATATTTATTCACATTTTTTCAAAAGATGAACGAACACCAAAAGTATTTATTTAATATTATATTATATTATATTAGCCAATTTATACAAATGACACTTATGTATTATTGATATACAGTATATTGAAGTGCTCATCAGGACGCCCAACACTTGAATATATATTGTTTATATTATTTTACCCAGTTTGTGCAACTGGATGCCTCCACTTTCATAGTGTCTTAGTTAAATCATCTACGTCAGGGGTGTCAAACTACTCATTTTAGCTCAGGGGCCACATGGAGGAAAATCTATTACCAAGTTGGCCGGACCAGTAAAATAATGATCGAAATAAAAAGCAATCGCTGCCAATTATGCAGATTAGCTGTATTTGTATGCTGTCCAGTGAATGCCGGAGGTCAACTGTAAATATATTATAATATATAAAAGAAATGTATTAAAAAATATATATTTGAAATGTTTTCATAAAATACATATTTCGTATAGAAGACAGAACAATGTGAACAAAAAATATATAATTATATGAATACAATCTAACTCAAATATCCAGTGGCAGGAAAAAGTCCCGATCAAAATCTGTTGTTGTATGCGCTGTTTTCAAGTAATACAGTCGAGTGCAAAGATTTGAATTGAATTGAATATACTAAGGCTTCAAGTAACATTGAGGAATACCTCCCATTTACCATTTTAGTTTTGCCGACACAACTTTGTCATCTTGTTGTTATGCAAAGATTTCATTCAACTGATGTCACGTTGAATACTGTGTGCTAAACTAAGCTAAAATGAATCAGAATCAGAATGCCCTTGCCCATTGACGTTATATCTATTGTACAAGGATTGGAGAGCTCCCCTCTCCTGTGCAAATTTAAATAATAAATATAACATAATAATAAACTGAATAAATAAAATTGATAAAACAAACAAAAAATTATGTTGCAGTTCTACACGGGCCGTATGTTTGACATCCCTTTTTCTCCTTCAGGAGAGCTTTAATGTTAGGTGTGATCCAGGGTTTATTGTTGGAGAAACATTTTACTGTCCTTGTTGGTATGGTGTTCTCCATGCAGAAGGGAGCTAACATTCCCCATAATAACAGACGGGAGGACAGGGTGGTATCGTCTCCTTCTTGCTTGGCGTTTAGCCCCCGCACGACATCCCCCCGTCTCTTCCTCCTCAGCTCGTGGTGAATATTGGGTCTCGCTCCGGGACCCGGCATGGGTTAGCATGGGGTGCTAACAGCGGATCTCTAAGCGGATTTCTCCAGTTATGTACAGTGCGTTTAGTTACTATATTAAAAACTTTACATTAGTTTTAAATGGATTTGTCCAAATGTGTGTTACAGCTGAAGAAGCGAGGTCTGGAGGCGTCGGACGCCACATACACGGCTCTGTTCAATGCCTGCGCGGAATCGCAGCACAGACGTGTGGCTCTGGAGCAGTCGCTCAAACTGGAACAGGAAGTCAGACGCAAAAACCTCACCCTCAGCATTGCCACCTACCACGCCATCCTCAAGACATATGCGCTCAACAATAATTTACAGGCCTGCATCCATATGCTCAGGGTCTGTGCCCTTCTGTCTGTATCTGTATTTGTCTTCAAATATACATTTCTGAAAGGTTATAATGCCGCAACATTGTTTGCTCATCAATGTCGTTTTACTTTGTGTGTTCGCATTAAAAGACAGCAGTCTTTTGTCAAAGTTGGTTTAAATGCATTATTTGTAATTCTCTTGGTTTTAAGATTATTTTCTAGTAAACCCCAAGGTGTGGTTTAAACAATTGGACGCAAGCAGATTTGGATGCTTTCCTAATAATTCACTAGCTGCCCAAAAAGTTCGCTGTTATTATACCGAGTGCTATTAACATTAACAAAAGAAATGTCAGAGCAAAAAAATACAATTAAAAAAATAACAGTCATATTTTTTAAAATATTTTTTATAGTATTTATGCTTAATTGTGTGTGTGTGTGCGTGGGTGATGTGTGTTTGTGTGTGTGTGTGCGCGCGCGTGCGTGTGTGTTTCCAGGAGATGCTGGATGTTGGTCACGCTGTCACTCAGGAGACGTTTCACTACTTGCTGATGGGATGTTTGAAAGACAAAGAGCTTGGATTCAGACTGGCTTTGCAGGTTTTACTTCTTAACTACTCTGTTGCTGACTGAAACAACAGCAGTTAACAGTTTCTCAGATGATTAAATGTAACATTTGTTTTGGTTTTTTTTCCTCCATTTATTTCAGACATTGGCATTTTACAATGAAACACAAGGAAATAAGAAATTGCGGTACATTATTATTATAATTTCAACAATGATAACGTTGATATATACCAACAATGGTATAGTTGATATATACCAACAATTGTATGAAGGGAAAAAAAGCAAAGAAAAGAAAAGGCAAGTCACCGACAATGTACCAAGAATGCTAAGGAAGCTTTCTGTATATTGTGACCAGACCATATGTTTACATAATAAATTCAATTTAATAATATTCTGGCAGGGCTAATGTTGCATATTTAGGCTGTTCCAGAGTTTCACTCCGCATACAGACGCTCAAAAACCTTTTTGGAGTTATTTGAATTTTGGGTAGAAAAAAAGTTTCCATCCACTCTCAAATTATGGACTCTTTCTCTGAGAGCATTTTTGCTTTTACAGGTATGGGGGCAGATGCTCAAGTTTGGCCTCGTTCCGGACTCCAAAAACTACAACCTGCTCTTGAGGACCGCAAGGGATTGTGGGATTGGTGACCCTGCACTGGCCTTCAGCATCCTGCTCCAGTCAAACAACTCGCAAGTCAAGTCACATAAAGGAATCAACGTTGACCTTCTGGAGCGCCAGCTGCTTGGCCATCCTGATATCCCGGGTGGTGCTGGTGGTAGTGGTGGTGAAATTCAAAACTCCTTGGTGGCGCCCAGACCTGAAACTGCACTCCTGCCCATTGACCTCAGCCCAAACCTGCTGGACATGATGGAGGGAAAGGGCAGCAGAGGCTTGATCTCCTTCGGAGCTGTGGAAGGAGCGTCTGACAGACTTGCTCTGCTGGGCGGTGGCCAAGGTTTCTTGGAGAAGATGGCGGCAAGTGGGCTTGAGCCTGACCTGCGGACTCTGACGCTGCTGGCAGACACCATGGCACCGGGTCTTCAGTCTTTGGAGATGCTATTAAAGGTGGCCAAACAGTACCACATCAAGCTGGACGCCGCCTTTTTCAACTCCGCCATTCGTAGGGCTGCCAGAAGTGGAGACCTGGACGGAGCTAAGGTATTATAGCACCTCAGGAGCTTGAAGCGCTGGCTTGACCGCTATACACACTTTTGTTAGTTTTTTTGTTTTTTGTTTTTTTTTGGGGGTGGGGGTGTACATGAAGCCAGTCAAAACACCAACCAATTACAGGTTTTTCTTCCAATCACAGGAAGTGGCAAATCCAATCAACAATACTATGTGTGAGGTTTGACGCGCTGACTCTGTTGCAGTTTTGGGTATGGGCGACATGAGAAGCTGCCCAGGGTGGCAATCTCCAAAGGGGCGGCATGGACATGAATAAAAAAACTAAAGAAAGAAAACAACAATAATTCATTAGTTTCGGTATGAAAAGCTGACCACCTATCCTCATTTGAAATTATTATAATTAAATGGCATGGTGTGATGGCTTGTCACTTGTTGCTAAGCACAATTCATAAGGCTCAACACCAATGTCCAGCAAAAAAAATTCCACTTCATGGTGCTCTTGCTATTGTTGCTTAATTTATGTTCCCTTCATCTAGAGCTGAACACATTAAATTAATTTCTAATCTCAATGTTTGCGTTTGTGTGTGAGCAGACCGTGTTGAGTGTGATGCGGCAGCGCAACGTCAGTGAGGATGTGCAGACGTTTGGAAGCCTAGCACTGGGATGCCAGAGACAAAAGGAAGGACTTCAACTACTCACAGACATGGAGGTAATGTCATAGTTAACGAAAACTAACTGAAATAGAAATAACATTTTCATGAACAGAATAAAATAAAAATACTTTGATGGAACAAAAACTATCTGAAACTTCACCTTTTGTTTCTAAATCAAACTAAAACTATAATTATTGTGAAAATGGCCTATATTCCATCTTTGTCAATACCATACATGAGCTTCCGGGGTCCATTTCAAAGTTATTTATTTTGGTATTGCTGTACGTCCGTACAGAAGAAAGAAGACCAAGCAGTCCTTTGAGAATTGTGATGTACCTTATTACACAACAGTTAGTGACTTATTTTTTTATTTTAAATAATGCACTCGACAAATACTCTATGCATTTAAAAAATACTACAGTGATCTAAAATGAAGTATTTTGTGAAAAAAGTAAATATCAGTGAAAACTAAAAAAAAAACATGCATATTAAAACTAATTGAATTTAAAAGAAAAAAATCTAAAAGCAATATAATCCTGCTCTCCATGCTGAGAGTCAATAGTAATGAAATACATGGTAAGAAATCTTACATAAAAAATGCTAAAATTATATTATAAAGTCCACTAAATAAGTGACAAAAACATGATCATCTGTACTGCATGTAATAATTGACATGTAGGCTGACTCGCTCTTTTGGCCGTTTTTTTTTTTTTTTTTGGTTAGGAGGCAGGGTTACAGCCCAACGCCCACGTGTTCTCTACCCTGATTGGCCGAGCAAGTCATCGTCTGGATTATGCTTACCTGAAAACGCTGCTAAAAATCATGCGTGACAAGGGTGTGTGGCCTAACCAGGTCATCATCAAGCAGCTGGAGTTTGCCGCTCAGTATCCTCCAAACTACGACCAGGTAACCGTGGTGACCACTGTTACTGTTCCCTTAATAGGATACATTGACTTTTTTCACATCATTAAAAATTATTTCCAGGTGTCTTAGAAATATTGCAGTGCGGTGTAGAGGGAGGGGGAGAGGGAGGGAGGTAGAGAGGGAGAGAGAGAGATGTTCATACAGTGCATCCGCAAAGTATATGTTACAGCCTGATTGCAAAATGGAATGAATTCATTCAGTCCCTCAAATTCAACACTCCATCATGACAGCAAGGAAATTTTTTTTAATTTTTACAAATTTAGTATTGCAAGAGTAGTTTTGCTGTTGTTTTTTTTTTTGTCAAACTATGTTATAATTATATATTTTTAAGAGTTAAATATTGTAATCTGTTGCAAAATATTGCAAAAATTGTTGTTTTTTACTCCAATAAATACATACTGAAGAGACTAAAATCTTATTTCCCCAAGGAAAAGTACAAAATATTACAAAAATAAAATCTGTTTGTGTGAAGTGAAGATATAAATTAATGTAAATTTTTTTTATTCTATTTTTTTCTGAACAAAAGCAGGAAAAATGGGCAGCAGGTTAAAAAATAAATAACTAAATAAATCAGCAAATACAAATGGGGATGGTACTGAAGAGTATTGCTACCACAACAACATTGGGAGAAACAAAAGTTAAACATCATCGTACACCGTGGTGAGTCTCTCACCAACACAATTTCGGAAACAGGCAGATAACTTCCACACTTCATGGGTTGGTAGCTACTCCGGAGACCCAACTATTTGTCTTCATACAATAAAATGTATATTTTTCCTAATAGCTCCCCCTTTAATTTGCTGTTCTATTAATTCCTTTCTTTCCAGTACAAGTCCCGCAACAACTACTTGATCCAGATTGACGGCTTCCGCGGTTACTATGAGCATTGGCTGCGAAGCATGCCGGCCCAGGGCGAGCAGGACCAACAGTCGCAATTAAGCCTGGCGTTTGTCAAAAAACAAGCTGAGATGATTGAGGGTAGGAAGAAGCAAAGAGCAGTGGCGAGGATGAAACTGAGCAGCAGGGAACAAACCACGGCACCTTAGTCATGGCTTTTGCATTGTTATTGTAAATGTTCTTTAAGAATAAAAACATGAATGTATTATATTTTTTGGCATTACATGTTATTTGCTGCCTTCGAGGTTGAGCCCTTTAGTAGTTGTAATTCAATACAATTTTATTTTTATAGCGCATTTCATAACAGATGGAGCTGAAACAAAGTGCTTTCCATATGGTGTAATATAAATTACCAGGTAATAAGAACACAAATTAAAACACATAAACACATTTACAATAGATACCAGAAGAACAGCAGAACAGTGACAGTCTCATGTTGAGTTGAAAGCTAAAGAATAAAATGTGTCTTCAAACAGGTTTTAAAAATGGAGAGAGAGGGGGCTTGACTAACATTTAATGGCAGCTCATTGCAAAGAGAAGGACTAGCAACAAAAAAGGCACGATCCCCCCTGAGGCACCTCCAGCAGCATTTGGTCCACAGACCTGAGGCAGCGGGCAGGTGCGTAGGGATGGAGGAGCTCAGAGAGGTATGCTTGGGCGAGGCCATTTAAAGCTTTGAAGACGAACAGAAGTATCTTAAAGCGAATTCTAATGTGCACTGGGAACCAGTGAAGAGAGGCTAAGATTGGGGTGATGTGATCCGTCTTCCAAGCGCCAGTTAAAAGGTGAGCGGCAGCATTTTGACTGGAAAACTTCCATGACATTGTGTTCATCCAAAAAGGATCTTAACTGCATGTGCACCATGTTTTCCAAGATTTTAGAAATAAAAGGCAATTTGGAAATGGGTCTAAAATTTGACAGTACACCTTGATCAAGGCCAGGTTTCTTAAGCAGTGGTTCCACCACAGCATGTTTAAAATGTTGGGGGACTACACCAGAAGAGAGACTGCTGTTGAGAATGGCCAAAACCGATTTGTCAATACTTGGGAGAATTCTTTAAAGAAATGAGGAGGGACGGCGTCAGGTGGTGAACCGGATGGCTTAATATGGCAAACCACATCCTCTAAAGAGGACAAGGAGATCGCGTCAAAGGAATCTAACGCTGCAGAACAAGAAACGTGTACAACCTTCTCCAGAAAATACTGCAAAAATGTATTACACATTTCAGGGGACGAGTCTGTGCAATTTGGCTGTCGGGTTTTAAGTGCAGAATCGATAGTTTGAAATAGAGTTTGCAGATTATGACAATTTGCCTGAAAAAGACTGGACAAGTACTTTGTCTTTGACTCTTACTTAGATCTGTAAGTCAAGGATTGATCTTTGGTTGTTATCCTCGAAAGGTTTACAGTATAGGGCGGTAAGGTGGCCCGACTGGTTAGCACGATGGCCTCACAGTGAGAGACTGCATCGGGCGTGGGTTCAATCCCGGCTCCGGCCATCCGGTGTGGAGTTTGCATGTTCTCCCCGTGCCTGCGTGGGTTTCCTCCGGGTACTCCGGTTTCCTCCCACATTCCAAAAACATGCATGGCAGGCCGATTGAACGCTCTAAATTGCCCATAGGTATGAGTATGTGTGGATGGTTGTTTGTCTCTGTGTCCCCTGCAATTGGCTGGCAACCAGTTCAGGGTGTCCCCGCCTACTGCCCAAAGATACCTGCGATAGGCTCCAGCGCCCCCCGCGACCCTGACGTATCTAATGCCCATGCTCCGCTGTCTGACCACGAAGTCATACATTTAAGATTGAAGGGTTCTAAAGAAAAGACAAATATTAGAGGGTATTGGAAGTTAAATAATATTTTGAAAGAAAAACAATTTAAAGAACGTGTAGAATTACTTGCTAAGGATATTTTTAATGCGAAAGAAATGGACTCGATTGAGAAATGGGAATTATTTAAATTTAAAGTGAGAGATTCTACTATTAAAAGGAGTAAGGAAATTAAGGAGAAAAAAACAACAACCATGTGTTACTTTGATTGTGATTTTGCAGGACCGAAAGAGACCTCTGGAGGGCGCCAAGCGTCGGACACTTGCTAGGCTGGTTGCTGATTTGTTCACCCCAAATTTTATATACTATATTAGGGCTGTCAAAATTAAAGCCAGATTGGCCGACGAGGAGATCTATGTATTTGGAATGCATTGCTCATCCTTGAGGCACCCCTGTGGCCTGATATTTGTGCCACTAGAACCTGAATCTGAATATCTATTTGAATGTAAATTGCTTAACTTCAATATTTGAATTGAAAATGTAATTATTTAATTGAAAACTAAATTATTGAATTACATAAATTGTAGATGGAAAAAAATCAGATTTAAATTAAACAATTATGCAATTTATGTAATTCAATAATTCAAATTTAAATTCAATAAATAATTTTTCAATTCAAATATTCGAGTTAACTAATTCACATTCAAATCGTTGATATTCAGATTCAGTATCTAGCGGCACAAATATCAGCACATACCAGACACACATTGCACCAAATTGAAATTGAAAACTGAATTATTGAATTACATAAATTGTAAATGGAAATATTCAGATTCGAATTAAACAAGAAATATACCATTTATGTTTATGCATACAATTTAGTATTCAATTCAATAATTCAGTTTTCAATTCAAATATTCAGTTTTCAATTCAAATATTCAAATTAAGCAATTCACATTCAAATCGCTAATATGCAGATTTCAGTTTCTAGTGGCACAAATATCAGCCCATTGTGGGACTGCGAATAGGACAATCAAAGCTAATCATACACGATTTATTTTTGAAAAACCGACAGGGTTTTGTGACAGATGCCAGGAAAAAGAAACAGTGGAACGTGTAATAACCAGGTGTAAAAAATGTACTGAGGAAAAAACGAAATGATTGAAGGAATGAAAAGTGGAACAGGAAAAGAACATTGGGATAATGTGGGATAACGTGAAGTGGACTCAGATACCTATATACATACTTAAAAACAATCCTTGACTTTTGGAATGAAGACGATATCAAAAGATAGAGAGATTGGAAATGTAGTGTAACGCACAGAAGAATCGACAGAGGTCAGTAATGCAGCGCAATCGATGTCAATCGGCGTTAACCGCAAAAGAAGAAGAAAAAGCAGGAAGTGCATATGCTAGCGGCGCGAAAAAATCTATTCCTTCGAAAGGTTGGTCACATTGGTAAGAAAAAAAGTCGCTAATATTCTTAACAATTACTCAATTTAACACTTTTGTGCCTCGTCATGCGAGACAAAATGTTAAATTCGTTATGTATCGTGACAACCTTGCGTGGCTGTTTGAAAAGTGCTTTCATTTCGACAGTCGGTGTCTTCATGCCACTTGTGTCAAATCTGATTTATGTCGTTGTCTACTTGAGAAAGATCAGCGACTCTCGAACGTTTTTACATTTTCTTTGTTTTTGTTTTTGTTTTTACGCGCCGGCCGATTTCACCTTGCGCATTGGATCTCAACTTTTTTTCAAAGATATTTTTCAACCAGGTACCCACTAACCAACACCAAGCAATATTTTTTGGGGGGAAAAGTGACGTGCCATCAGTGTCTAATTTATTACACTCTGGACTTAAATTTGTAGTCGTGCTTAAAATGAAAATATATAAGAAAAAAAAGGAGATAACTTAAAAGTACTTGTCCAGTCGAAATAGCCCTATGCTCACTAACAAGCTCAGGTCATATATTTTTTTGATCGGGGAACTGAAATTAGTTATCATTTTCTTTTTTTATCCATTAATTTTGGAGAAATTAGGAAGTGTGATGACTTTCAAGACGCCTACTTTTAATGATGAATATGGCCACGCGCTCCTCTGCGCTCTGATCACTGAAGGACCCAATTACAAACTCTCTTTTGGAACTCATTGTACTTTCATTGCTTATAACGTCCAAAAAAACAGTGAGCAATTGGCACCAAAATTCATGTGGCCAGCCCTACCAATGACCACTTCAACATATAAAAAAAATGATTAACCTCTCCGTGGCTGATTTATATGAGAATGAGGAACTGTGGAAGTGAGCAGAGGAACATCTGTGTTTGCTGGGAGGAGCTCACACTGCTTTTTTGAACATTGATGCTCCCGAGGCGCACGGTACTATAAAACTGGTGTTCGATGAAGTCTTAATCTGAGATTCAGGCCCACTCACTCTCACGGCGAACCTGCCGGCTGCAAGCGGTGTCTGACAACACATGCGTCTGCATGTGAGGCAACCCCGCGACATGAAACGGCAAGCTGGATAGTAAGGTGCTAATTTTGTTTTGCTAACGCCTTTTTTTTTAACGTCCGGAAGCTAATTAATAATGCCTTTATTAGTCCCACAATGGGGAAATTCGAGATTCAAACCCAGGCCTCCTGGGGAGACTGGGTCCTGAACGCGGCGCCTTAGACCACTCGGCCATCCTGGCAGCCACGAGATTCGAACCCTAGCCTCCTGGGGAGACTGGGTCCGGAACGCGGCGCCTTAGACCACTCGGCCATCCTGGCAGCCACTCGGCCATCCTGTTATTAGCCACGCCGTTATCCTACTGTTAGCGGGACGTAGACGCTGAAACCGGAGAAAAATAACAAGCCAGGCTCCTAAAGCGGTCGTGCCAAATTGTCGTAAATCTCATCACCAAAAAAAAAAAAACTTAAAACTTAAATCACTACAGTCTTTTTGGGGGGAGCATTTTAAAACTGATGTCATGTTTACATGCAAACCTATTATGTAAGTGCCAATGTTAACATCAATCAATCATGTCCCGTTTAATAAAGATTTGTGCGTAAATAATTTACATAAAATGTACTCCCTTGGGAACTTGGTAAGAATCTGTACTCAAAAAGAAGCCACTAACTTAATTTTAAATCTTTAGTAAGACGCATGTGCTTTTAATTCTTTGTCATTCTTGGTGGCAGGGAGGCAAGTGGTGTGATCAAACCTTTCTTTTTTTGGGAGAGATGTCATTGCATAAAATTACACTTGAAAAATATAGGAAATAATAAAATGGCAATGAAAGCAACATATTCACTTGTTGTTTTGGCAATTTTCAAAGCTTCAATGGGGTTTGCAAAACTGTTGCCACATTTTTGGCAAAGTAGGGCTGCTATAATATTCTTATTTGTCAGTGTCATGAGGCATTTTCCCCTTTTCCCAAGAAGCGCTCCCATGATATTTCTTTTTTTTTTTTTTTTACTTCTATTAAATGTCCGCCGTTGTGTTCCAAGACTTGGTCATGTGCACAGTCGAGGACAATGGCAGCATCATCCTCATCAGCGATGATGATGACGACAACTGCAATCAGGACAATTCCTGCTACGAATCGTCACTTATCATCATGGAGCCGCAAGACATGCAGCACAAGGGTATGCACACTTCCATTATGTCGTCTGTACGCTATGTGTGCACTAAACCATTACGTTTTGTGTCTTTTTAGATTGTACGCTGTCTCCGAGTAAGTTGGATGAAGACTTGGTTGTCACCTTCTCCCGTCCAGCTGAGTTGTTGCCCCATGCACGATTTGACTGCCCCAAACATCCTTTTACGTGAGACCTTTTAGTTTTTACTATTATTGATTTCTACCCAATTTGATACGATTAACTAATTTATTCCCAGCTATTTTCTCACTGCAGCAACCCCATCAATCCCAGCATTTTTCTGGATTTTGACTGATTTGCAAAGCCCGCCGATTATTGTGTTGGTATACACACAGATTGGTATATATTAGGGCTGGGCAATATGACCTCAAATCAATATTGCGATAAATTGAGCAATTTTACCTCTAACGATAAATGCACGATAAATTCCCTCCGTGGACCAAAATCAAAATAAATGCAGGAAATGCGTATTAACTGCTTTTTTTTATTGACCAACTGGTACACATTACTTTCAATGAAAAATATAAGCGCAAAAATCATTTGGATAAACATTCCAAATAGCTTGCTTTGCATGACTTGAACAATGTCACAATGAACACGAGAAAAAGGGTAGCTCTCGCAAAATCTTTTTCTGCAAATAGATTGCGCCAAGATGCTGTAATGCCATGTGCAAAGGACTCTTGTAAACAATATAAAAAATGTCATGTGCAAAGGAGCTAGTCGCCTGTAAACAAAATGCTAAATAAAATGAAAAAATGTCAATGAAATGCCAATGCCAAATAAACAAGTCTGCATCATCAGGAAAATGTACCGTCTCGAGTACTCTGATGCGCAGTCGCCACTTGTCGTCTATGTAATGCACAGTCAGGCTCAAACAGGGATACATGTTGCGACTCGACAACAAGTCGAATGTGGGCGCAAAATACTTGACATGTCTAAGCTCCCGTCCAGATGTTGTCCATATTGGGAAGTATGGTTTGCGAAAAATATTTTTGTACCTCTTGCACCTTTTAAATCCCTTGCGCTCCACTGTAGCTAGAGAAGCTATATCTTTAGCTATGTGCTAGGCTATCGCGTCCACCTCTTAGGCGTTCTCTCGGGTGGTGTCGCCTCCCTTATGGGCTGTTGTCACTGGTCGAACCTTGCTTCCCACTTTGAACTTTTAGCACAAGCTCCAAGTCAACAGCATGGTTGTGTTGTGGGTGGTGAAAAAGAAAAGGTTGGACGCACTGTTTTGACGCACTTTGTAGTTCATGTTCTTTTGCTCAAACATCGTCTTTATTGAACAAAAACATTTCCAGACGACAGATGTCAAATTTCTTTTCGGGACAAGCGCGACAGGAACAACTTCAACTTATGTTACTTCGTCTTCAGCCGTGTCTGCAGCTTCTTGATATGAATCGTCAGCTACGACCGCTTCATCTGTTTTCTTTCTTGTTCAAATGGGTGGAGTGACGTGACGACACGCGCTGTAGCCGTCTTAAAGGGGTGTGAACTTTGCCGCAGACGGAAACGACTTTTCTTTTTTTTTTTTTTTTTTTTTTTAAACATCGAATTTACCGATATGGGCATTGTAATAAAATTTGGTAACGGTAAACTTTTGGTTTATCGCCCAGCCCTAGTATATATACATGGAATAAATATATACATAGATGAGAATCTCTTCTTTACGATGGAAAAAAAACTTTCTCTTTTTTTCCATTCTTCAGCAATCAGCATTAGACTAAAGCTGAATTTCATCAAAATTACAGTCTCTCGGGGAAGTAATGAGATTTTTGGAAAACTATGTATTTCAAGCACAATTTCAATTTTGAGTTTTTGACACTGCTATTTCTGCTACTGCGACAGCTCAAACATCAAAATAATAATTTCCTTCTACAAAACAACACAAATAACAGCACAAAAAGGGGCTTTTGCAAAATAATTTATTTGCACAGCTCAAAACTATTGAACTGAGCTATATACACATGTGCATGTGTGCGTGCAAAAATTATTTGTTGCTACAGATTGACATCTTTCTCCCTTACGCACATGCAGGCACACACACGCATGCACTCACACAGTTCACATTGGGGAAATTGGGGTGCAGGTCATTGTCTAGCATCCGTTTTAATAAGTAGAGACCCTCCTGTACACTTGCGTTTAAAAAAGAACGCAAGACGTATAAATACGTCGTCGGTAGGGCGGTATATTTCTCTCTCTCTCTCTCTCTCGATAGATAGATAGATAGATAGATAGATACACATGTTTTATGGATTAAATGAGTTAAGTTTCCCCAACACTAATAGTGATACAAGCAGAAAGAGGAATTGCAGTTAGTACTGTTTATCTGGACTCGTTTTGGATCCCAAACGAGATAATAATAGCATATTTACTCAGTTAGTCCTCTTCCGGTTTTGGCGCTGCACGAGTGGCAGTCTGTTTCAGCAGGTCCGGCTCACCATTGAGCCGTTTTCGTGTGTTTTTACCTTTACCTTGTTTTATTTATTTTACCTCATCGCAGCAATTGATATCCAACTTGTGGTGGTTTTACTGCTGCTAGTTCTTTTGCGTGACCGTGTCTGGAGATGTAACACTGAGCTACGGATTGATCGTGTTGACGAGCGATCAGCTGTTAGCACTCTGTGCTAACCCCGCTCCGGCTCCCGGAGCGAGACCTGATATCCCCCGCGATCTGAGGAAGAAGAGAGAGGGTTGTCGTGCGAGGGCTAAAAGCCAGGCAAAGAGGTGACTATACCACCCCGTCCTCCCGTCCGTTATTATGGGGAATGTTAGATCACTTCCCAATAAAATGGACGTGTTAACAGCGCTAACCCGGCACGAGAGAAACTTCCGGGAGGCTAGCTTGCTGATGTTCACGGAGTCGTGGCCAACAGAGCTATTGCCGGACGCCTTCGTAGAATTTGTTGGCTTCCAAATCCTACGTGTGGACAGGACACTGGACAGCGGAAAGAGGAAAGGAGGAGAGCTAGCTCTGTTTGTTAATGATAGATGGTGTAACCCTGGGCACATCACTTTTAAGGAGCAACTTTGCAGTCGAGGCATTGAGCTGCTAGCTGTTAGCATGCGTCCATACTACGTCCCGCGAGAGTTCAGTCATGTGATCGCGGTGGCGGTGTACGTACCCCCCTTTGCTAACAGTGAGACACCCTGTGAGGTAGTGACTATAGCTGTGAGCAGGCTACAAACACACCACCCAAATGCCCTGCTCCTTATTTCTGGTGACTTCAATCATGCTTCTCCTTCCTCCGCTCTGCTTTCATTCACACAATATGTCACCTGCCATACCAGCGCCAATAAAATATTGGACCTTTTCAATGCCAACACCAAGGAGGCGTACACATCAGTGTCCCTCCCCCTGCTTGGCAAAGTTAATCACAACTTGGTGGCTCTCCTGCCTGTGTACAAACCTCTGGTCCGCAGGCAGCCAGCTGTGGCACGCACAGTTTAGAGATGGTCCGGAGAAGCCGAGGAGGCCTTAAAGAACTGTTTCAACACAACTGTGTGGGAAGTATTCAGCGACGCCCACGGAGAGGACATTTATCGCCTAATGTACACACTTACTGACTATATTAATTTCTGCATGGAGAACACCGTACCCATCAGGAAAGTAAGATGTTTCTCCAACAACAAACCCTGGATCACACCGGACATTAAAGCTCTCCTGAAGGAGAAAAAGAGGGCTTTTGTGTCAGGCAACAAGGAGGAGCTGAAGAGAGTGCAAGGTCAGCTGAGAAGGAGGATCAGAGAGGGGAAAAAGTCCTACAGGATGCAGATGTAGGAACAGTCGCAGAATAATAATGCCAAGGAAGTCTGGAGGGGCCTGAAGACCATCTCAGGTCACGGACAACCAAAGACCCAGAAAGGGGGGACCTTCAGTGGGAGAATGAGTTGAATCTATTTTTCAATAGGTTCGATCAGATGCCTGCCCCCGCTCAGTCTCCCCTGCTGTAGCCCCCACCACCCCTCCTGCTACTGTGAACGACACCCTCCTCCCTCCTCCCCCCACAGTCGCCAGTTCCCAGTCACATCAGACAACCACCACTTCCTCCTGTTCAGCCTTGTTCCTCACAACATCTCAGGGAAGAACCAGCTGAGGAAGATGAAGGCGAGGAAGGCAGCGGGTGCAGATGGGATTAGCTCCCAGCTCCTCAAATCCTGCGCAGACCAGCTCTGTGGAATCGTCCAGCACATGTTCAATCTGAGCCTGAAGCTGGGAAAACATCCAGCTTGGTTCCGGTTCCAAAGACCCCCCCATCCGAAGGAGCTCAACATCTTCAGAGCAGTGGCGCTGATGTCTCATCTGATGAAGACCCTGGAGAGACTGGTCCTCGTCCATCTACACCCCCTAGTGAGCTCTTCGATGGACCCACTCCAGTTCGCATACCAGCCTGGCATCAGTGTGGATGATGCCATCATCTACCTGCTCCACACTTCACTCTCCCACCTGGAGAAGGCGGGGAACACTGTGAGGATCGTGTTTTTTGATTTCTCCAGTGCTTTCAACACCATCCAGCACACCCTATTGGGAGACAAGCTGGAGCAGGCGGGAGTGGCCCATCACCTCATCACATGGATTCACGACTACCTCACAAACCGGCCACAGTACGTGAGAACACAAGACTGTGTGTCTGACGTGCTCCTCTGCAGCACGGGAGCGCCGCAGGGAACTGTTCTGGCTCCCTTCTTGTACACCCTCTACACCTCAGACTACAAATACAATTCCTCCACCTGTCACCTGCAGAAGTTCTCTGATGACTCTGCGATTGTCGGCCTCATCACTAACGGAGACGATCGGGAGTGCAGAGGGGTTACTCAGGGTTTTGTGGACTGGGGTCAGCAGAACAGCCTCCAAATCAACGCTGGAAAATCCAAAGAGCTGGTGGTGGATTTCTGCAACCGTCGACACTCTCCACCTGCACCAGTGAATATCCAGGGAACAGACGTTGAGAGGGTCTCAACTTACAGGTACCTACCTGGGTGTTCATCTGAACAATAAACTGGACTGGAGCGACAACGCAGACGCTCTCTATAGGAAGGGTCAGAGCAGACTCTTCCCACTGAGGCTGAGGTCCTTTGGCGTTCGCGGGCCACTCCTCAGGAACTTCTATGACTCTGTGGTTTCACCGGTCATTTTCTATGGAGCGGTCTCCTGCGCAGGAGGCATCTCGGGCCGGGTCAAAAAGAGACTGGACAAACTAGTGAGGAGGGCCAGCTCTGTCCTGGGCTAGTCCCTGGACTCTGTGGACTCAGTGGGGGGCAGGAGGATGACGGCACAACTGTCATCAATGCTGGACAACCCAGTCCATCCCCTCAATGGCACTCTTACATCACTCCACAGCTCCTTCAGTGATAGACTGTTCCACCATCGCTGTGCAAAGGAGAGATTTCGCCGCTCCGTCCTGCCGGCTGCTGTCAGACTTTTTAACAAGAACATTGGGTCAAGCCTACCGATGGGCGGGCATTAGTGCAATTGTGCACTCCTAGGATGCAATACACACTACTACTGTACTTTATCAAATGGTGTACTTAAATATTGACTAATGATGTATTTTGCAGTAATGCAGTATTCTTACCATTGAAGTTTTTTTTAATCATTGTAGTACTTTTATCATTGCAGTATTCTTAACATTGCAGTACTTTTATCATTGCAGTATTTTTTTTATCATTGCAGTATTTTTTATCATTGCCGCATTTTTATTTATTTCCCCTCTGTACCATGGACAAACATTTGGAGTGTTTCCTTACACTTGTATATTTTGTGCGATGTAAAAAAAAAAAAAAAATCGATATTGCAATAAATTGTTGCTAACTCTGTCGCAATAAATAATCGATAGCCTGGCGGCAATATAATAATAATATATATAATGGATTTACCTCGTCATCACCGTCCGTATTTAATCTCTCCTGTCCTGTCTGTGGGGGCGCTAATGCCGCAAACGGTTCTAAAATTGCCGGGATCAGCGGCCGGGGAAGAGTGTGAAGAATTCACTATAGAAAAAGAACTAATGCAAGAATGGCGGAAAACCCAGAAAAACAAATCAATTTTCAAGAGTTTTCACTCGAAAGTGTGGAGACACTTCGCTTTTTACGAGACCGGTGACGGAAGAACACTGGATAAAGAATATGCAATCTGCAAGAACTGCTTTGCAAAGGTAAAATATAACCTCAACACTACGAATCTGCAAAGCCACCTCGTTCGCTATCAAGGTTACTACTCGCAGGTGATAAAAAAAGGCGAACCAAGACAGCCGACAATCACTACTGCTTTTAAAGCAAAGTTTCCCTTTGGTGTGCTCTTACGTCGGAGCATGTTTTACAGTTGGTGTTCCTCAAGAAGAATATGCCTTGATGTTTCCACTGGACGGGTTTCCGTAAAGCACTTTAATGACAGTTGATACTGACATTTCAGGTTCAGAAAGCAGTGCAGTGTGTTGGTTTACATAAAACATTAGTGATGGGTAGATGAGGCATCCTGTATCGTTTCGACACAGTGACACACTGTATTGACACTGTGTTGCTAAATACTGACACCTAGTGGACTTGCAGGAAACATTTGACAGGGTCATGTGACACTGATCTGTCAAACTAATTTTGTCCAATTCCATTTATTAGGCATTTGCATTTACATTATTTTTGCATACTTGCAATTTCATAAATAAATCTTTGATATTCGTGAAGCATGATATATTGAATATCGTAGAGATTGTGTGTTGTGATATCGTTATCCTGACCCACATATCGTCACAGTATCGAATCGTGAGTTACCCGTATCGTCCCACCACTAGTGTATATACATGGGGATTTGTGTATATATGTATATACTCTGTATATTCGCATGCTTTTATGAATCTCTGCTGTTAATGTTATACATTAACGGCTACATTACGCTGCCGCCTCTGTGATCTTTATCTTTGTTGCTGTAACACTGCAAATTTCCCCATTGTGGGACTATTAAAGGACATCTTTATCTTCATCTTTATGAACTGTATATCTACAAGAATGAATCAAAATAAGACGAGTTGTATACTTGACCAACGACCTCCATGTCACAAAAGTCTTCTTCTACCCCTCAGTGCTACAGATGAGTGCGGACACCCCGTGTCTGAGAACCAGCGTCTTTGTGACCAGTGCTTTTGTTACATCTGCGACAAACTGGCAGCCAAGGTATGTGACTGAGGCGCTAGTAGGATTCTATAACACTGGTCATCATTTCCCGCTTGATCAAAATTCAGATTGACCTTTTGTTCAGGGTCAAAAGGGAGCTGCTTGTCGGGCAGGATCCGGTCTTCGTCTGCTTTCTGCAGGTGTATGGCTGTGCAGTTAACTGAAATTCAATTCTGATTAAAAGTATTACACCCAACGATTATAAAATTGACATAATCGTAAGTTATAATTTGTATATAATTAGGGCTGTCAAAATTAAAGTGTTAACTTGATATTATTATAAAAATAATTTGCATATCTTGCAAAGCCAAATTCAAATACTGGACCATATTAGGTGTACATCTTTAGCACATCTCAGAACAAAACACCTTCCTCAGGTTACCACTGGGCCTTGCAAACTAACACTGCTGTAGTGTGGGAATCTAACTAAATGTACTGTATAAGTTTCGAGAATTGCTTCTAAGAAAAATGCCCGATTTACATATTTATCTCAAACGTCCATGATTCTTGACCGATTCGAACCGTTCCAACATCAAACTGCTCCTTGTCATTCCATATCATTCCCGTCATACCATTCAGTATCGTTCAATATCTATATTATATCATTCAGCATTTCAGCCTGCACGTGTGGTTTCTCTTATTTGAATTCAAACTAAATAGTATGGTAGGTACTATGGTTTGTGTGACTGTTAGAAATGAAGACTCCAGTGAAATTAATTCAGTGAGTTCTGTTTGTTGTTGCAAGTGTGAAAAGTGGCACATGAGCAACGTGTGCCACTGCAACAGCCACAAGAAGAGCAACATGTGGAACCAGCTGAGAAACGACATGCTGCTGGGCCACTTGGCGGCCTTCAAAATCACGCTGTCAGAGGTTGACAATCACCTGCGTCAAGCAGGTACTTGTAAACTTGACATCTCTTCTTCGCATTCCGACACCTGATCATAACAATTTGAATATGTGACGCAGAGTCCATGCTGCAGTTCTTCAAAGTGGAGCTCAGAGCTCAGATGGAGTGCTTGATGGCCAACAAGCGTCCGGGCGTCTCTTACGAGTGAGTAGCGCCCACATTTAAGACAGCGCGTGCATTTTGGAGCTGATGACAGTTTTGTTTTCCCTCCCACAGCTACAGGCCTGCCTACAAGTACGTGACGACCTTCTTGAATCAAGCCGACCAACAAGATAGCCGAGCGGCGGCCATCATGAGGCTGGCGGCCGCTCAGGAGTTTCTTCAACTTTTCTATGCTAAAGGGTATGAACAATGTTCACCAGACACTTTATTAGGTACACCTGCACGTTTTCTGAGCTGTCTGGATGGCAGGTGGGTTTATTGAAGTGTTGTGTGTGACTGCATGTCTGTTTTTGTGTATGGGTGTTGCTTTGTCTCTTGACTGTGTTTGTGTGTGTGCGTGCGTGGGTGTGGGTGTGTGTGTGTGTGTATGTGTGCGTGCGCTTTTAATGAATATGTATAATCTGGGTTTTTTTTTCCCCCTTTGCCTTTTGTACAGGATCTGCTGCCCGTCATCGCCCTCCTTCCCTCCCACAGAAAGCAAATGGATATTAATACGCAGGTGGTGTGTGCTTGTGTGGCCTTTTTGTAATGTATGTTATGATGATAGACTGATTATCGGCCGGGCTGATAGTTGGCATTTTGCCGATTATCGGCGTCAGCCTTTTTTAAAAAAATTTAAATGCTGACAAATAAAAGGCTGGTTCATTTTGGCTCGTTGCCGGCGTTCTCTCTCTCTCGCTGTCTCGCTCTCACTCGCTCGCGCCTCTGACTGCAGAAGCAGATTGGCCCGCCCACAGCACCATCCGCCTTGCCTTGAGGCTCAATGTAATCGTTCCCCCATTATCACATTGCAGAGGTAATTTGCTACTTGAACATGGCTCCGGAGATTAGTAGTTGAGGATAATGCTGATAGGGAAATGGTGATAGACGTAAGAAACTCAACTTTGTTAATAGAGCACTTTAAAACAACCAACGCTCCATACGAAGTGCTTTGCATGGTGCAAAAATTGACGGCAGAGTATTGCAAGTGAACAAAACATTTTGTGCAAAAAAAGTCAAATTTTTCCTGCGTTTTGGCTGATAGAACACCCACAAAAAGCAGTGGAGAGGAGACACAGGAGCGTTCGAGATGTCTCTTTTCCTGGCTAGTCGCTGCGTTGAAGAAGCACTTTTCTGTTTTTAAATTTTAAAACAAAGTTGTTAGAAACATTTCAGTTAAAGTGGATTTTTTGATAACTCTTTGACGTATTAAACTTTAAGGAGGTGTTTGTTTTCATTGAACTATGAGACATGCAGCTGAGCATCGGCGCTCCCTACAATTTGTCAGAAAATAGATCACTAAAGTTGTTTTACAGACATGTGCTTAAAGGCATTTAAAATAAGTCAACTTTTGGAGTTTTAATTTGCAGAATTTTGACACCATTTTATCCATTCTTTCTACATATGAATATTGGCTCCAAAAATCGGTTATCAGCCTCCATGACTACTAATAATCGGTATTGGACCTTAAAAAAAAAATCATTTCGGTCTATCACTAGTATACAATATGCGTGTGCTCATGTTTGTGTTTGTGTGTGCCAGGTTGTTGTCTGAGCTGCAGAGGCAGATGGTCATGGATGATTTCACACCAGAGTTCAGACAAA
Organism: Idiotropiscis lumnitzeri; assembly: GCF_059441095.1. Taxonomy (NCBI): domain Eukaryota; kingdom Metazoa; phylum Chordata; class Actinopteri; order Syngnathiformes; family Syngnathidae; genus Idiotropiscis; species Idiotropiscis lumnitzeri. The sequence continues at coordinate 3,668,012 of NC_142398.1, forward strand.
AACTACAGGATTTTTACAGGAATTTGAGTTTTCCTCCTGAACTCAAACACATCCAGTTCAGGTGCGTGCGTGCGTGTTTTGTTTGTTTCAGGGCATTTTTAGTGTTGTCTACTGAGCTGGGCATTCTGTCCCACGGACGGACGGACGCCCAGTTTTGGGGTGGATGCCGGAAGCTTTTTAAAAAAAAAAGAACAGACTAAGCTAGGACGGACATGGTTTTCGTCCATCCCTTTAACAGTCCCTAACCGTTAACAATGTATATAAAATATACTGTATATACTAATAGTTTTTATAAGTTTTAATAATTTTTTTACGATTATGCTCATAACTTTGTAACCGTCGAGTGTAATAATCCTATTTGAATTTAGATTAATTGCAAAGCCCTCGTGGTCGGATTTTTTTTTTTTTTTTGGAGGGCGGCAGCATGTGTTTGTCTATATATTTGTGTAGGTGTGGTGTTTAGTTAGTTTCCTGTCCGTCAATGCACTGCAACAGGTGTTTGTGTGATTGTCACAGGTTAGACATACGCCCTTGGGAGGACATCCTCCTGGTGTCAGTGTTGAAAGGGCAGAACGTTGCTGGCGTGCGCACCAACAAAGGCAAGACGGACACTCTGTTTGAGGACATTGATGTCGTTATGCTCAGGGTGCAGCGACTGCTGGACCAAAACAGGTACACACTGGAACCATCCTGGATTCATGCACCGTTTCCGTCAGTACACTGGTGACACTCGATAATACCGACTAATTAATTTCCCATGCCCTAATTTTTCATTTTGTTTTGGCACTTGGTATTGGCAAGAGTCCTCACAAGCAAATATTTTCAGGGAAAAAGAAAAGTATCTTTATTGAGCCATTAACACTATAAATACCATTTTCCACACTTTAAATTGGTCAATAATTTGTAAAATTTGTCGGGCCATCTGGCGACGACTGACCAATAGTATCAATTTGTGAAAGAAATTTGGACAGTTTTTCACCTGATGGTGCCAAATTTGTTTAAAGGATCTAGCCAGCCAAGATAAAAAACAGAAATTAGGGGGCATTTTGATCTGGATGTCATTTTTACATGCAAACCTATTTTATAAGTGCCAATGTTAAGCTCATCCAAGTGTCCCTTTAATTGGCTTTAGCTGGTCTTTGGAAAAATGACTCCCATGAAAGTGAAGCCCTCCCTTGACCAATCAGAAACTTGTCAGGAGGTTGATTGCTATCCTGAATGTCTTGCAGGTTCAGAGAGTTGAGTCGCTACCTACGAGTCGTGCGAACTAACCAGCTGAGTAGGTGAGTGTGCAGTTATACCGTACCGGCCAAACACCACTTGGTGGCGCTGTGACAAATATTTCAGTCTTAGCGTGCGTCTCGTCTAGTTTCCTGCGGCTGAAGGACTTCATTCCATTGTTCTTGTGCATGGAGGGCGACTTCAACCCTGCACTGACCAGCTTCTTTCAGTTGGGCAAAAAGGCCTCACGCGTCACCGTTTCCGACATCTTGATTTTGCTGCGTGTGCTGAACTCGGCCACGGCGCCCAAGATGTCCCTCGGTCTCGCGGGGGAGCTTCGCTTCACCGACAGCAAGTGGTGTGCGATCCAAGGTCAGTCAATCTTCCGTCTCTGTGACCTTTGTTTGGATATCATCCCCATAAAAGTTTGAGTTGCGTCTCTCTGGTTCAGGTGCTGTGCCGCTGGCACGTTTACCGCTGGTTCGCTTTGCTCTCAAAGTGCACAAGCACTGCCCGGCCATCCACATGAATGTAAGTGCAAGCTTTAATGTGACCTTGAAATTGTGCTTCAGTGCTTGTCAGTCGTTTTCCAAATGAAGACGAGCAGTTGATGTTGCACTTTCTCAAAAGAGGTAGCATTTGCCATTACATGTTACGTTTGTGCTCCGACTGCACTTTCCTAAAAAGGAAATAGATTTTACTGGTATGTTTACATATTTTCATTGACAAAACTCTGACTGCTTTTGGGCACACTTTCCTCAAAAGAAGACAAACTATTGATAGTGCACTTTCTTGAAAGGAAAACATTTCGGCCATTATAGTATTTGACTGAATGTTTTTTTTAAAAACACAACTTCCAACTGCCTTGCAATAGCATGCTTTCAGTGTTTCTCACAGATTTGAAATCTACTTGGGTGGGTGGACACCGGCGGGGGTGGGGCAATTTTTTTTTTAATTATTATTTTACGCTTCATATCGTGCATTCTTGTTAATTTTCAGTGTAAAAAAAAATTACCACATTACTCAGAGACACCACATTTTTTGCACTTGTTTTGTATTCAAATAAAAAAAAATATTAATAAAATAAGACTGTCATTGGATCGTAAGAGAAAAAAATGGATGGGGACAGCAAAAAAACAAACATACTAAGCCTTAAAACATTGAACACCATGTTGTTTGAGATGTTAATCCACAATCCAGCATGAAGTGCACAAAGTCTGGCGACAGACAAATAATTGTAATAATGATAACGCAAAAAAATAAGAAATAAAAATAATGATGGAAAGTATGGCGTGATCAACTGTTGTTCAAACATCGTATATTATTGAGATTTTACACTTTTGACAGAAGTTTGAATGGAAACGCTGCAAGGCCGGATCTTGCCTCTATGTTGTTGAAAAAAAAAAAAGTCATGTGATCTTCCTTCGACTTCAAAGGGTTTACTTGCATCAATGAAAGTGCCACAAAGACGGCAAACATCACATATGAAACCAGAACTAGCTCGTCGATGTGGCTGGTGTGTACGAATTTTGAATATGAGATAAACACCATATTGTCTGTATTTCCCCTGAACGATTTTTTTTTCTGACAGATATTGTGATTACGATTTAATTTCCGATTTTCTTTAAAATGTACATTGTGTGTTACAAACATGTCAGAAAAGGGCATTATACCATTAAAAACTATAAAAGCTATTGCTGCAGTAATGCTGACGCTAAAAGAGGCTTTTTTGGGGGGGGGGCAGTTTTTTTCTCAAGTATTAAAAACTAATTTCTGTCAAGTATTATTTTGGATTCATGCATAATTATGTATATAATTATGTCAATAAAATTATTGTCCCTCAGCAAAGCTAAATTTATTAAAATTGATAATTTTGACACCTATTATTGTGTAGATAAATTCAGTACTATGTAGCGCAAATATTCATGAGATCAATAAATATTTAATATACGTTATACATTGAACCTCTTTGTCATGATGACTGTTTACGTGTTCCGATTTGAGAGCGTCTGCTAAATTTCTAATGTAGCCGTCATCTTATTTTATGGCTCGATACGTATTGATTGAAATATAACATTTCCGTTCATAGCTGCTGGCTCTCTGAGAGACAAGTGTGCCAACGCAGATATCACAGTTTTGAGTCGACTGTACACGTAAGCACTTTTTTCGGGTTCTTCTCTACGCTGTATTTCACTTTAGCGATTAGCGCACTTAGCGACCCCTTCTTCGCCTCCTCGTTTAAAACCTACTTGTTAGTGGGGTCGTTTATTTGTCATCATAAACTCGTTGCTGCTGCTGCGCACAGACTTGCATATAGTACAAATAAAATCCATACTGCTATGGCGCAAGATAGCTTGGTGCCGAGCACTCAAGCAGCAGCGAAAGAAATTACTGCGAGGACTGCGGATGACACCGCAACACTTTTTTTTTTATATCAGTATGGCGCTGGTTTGTGTGACCTCCTTCATGAGCGTGGGGCACAAACCGCAGCTTTGACCATCTCAAAATTGCATTGTCTGAGATCGCGATTTCGGTCCCTCAACGATCAATTGTTCAGCCCTACCTGATGGTGATGATGAAGCGCCCCCAAGAGCGACGATTGTCCAATTTTTGCTACGTGCTGCAGGGATATGAACCAGACTTAAGTTAACTTCGCCGTCGAACTAACATGCGGTATCCCCGGTTGCTACCAATTTATCTATTCATTTATTTATTTTTGGGGGGAGGGTAGGGGAAGAATTTTTTTTTTCCTTTTTTAAAGATTTTTATTAATTTCTTCTTGGGCGGCTGTCAGTTTACTTGGGCGGCATGCCCGTGTGTTAATATGGTGTGCAAAACTCTGGTTTCCTAAAATAAAAACTATTGACAAAGCACTTTGCTTCAAAATCATTTAAGTAGTCATTATGTGATTAAATATTTAGTTTTGTGCAAAAATAATTTGCGCTACATTTATGTCCTCATATCCATTTCCTAAAAACACAAAAAAAATTAAAATCATTATATTATTTGTGCTTCTGTGTTTACTTTTCCCCAAACACAACACCCTGTTGCCTTTTAAATTGCCCGTCTTCAACTGTTGATGGTGCACTTTCCTAAAAAGGAAAGAGTTAAGCATTAAGTATTTTTGAGTACAGTCAATACACAGTATTCATTTTGCTTGTGAGCGGTGTTTATTGGAGAAATGACAGATTGCATTTTGCATTTTTTTTCTGTTTACACAAAAGGAAAGCTGTTTGATATTTAGTGGGTTTTTTCCCTTAAGTTATTTATACCCGTGGTGTCCGCGGATATTAAAATGCATTTAGATGTTATGCTAAGGTGCTAACTAACCTTAATCGTGAATCTTAAACCCTAAATATCCCTGTGTTGTCTTTACATACTTGACATTTGTACCACATGCTCTTAATCTAGTCAGACTTTTGGATCCACTTGCTCAGAATGGTCAACGTGACTCAACAGGCACCCGCTGGTCTCCCTGAACCCAGTCCGGCCTTCCTACAAGTATTTCTGATTTTCCCACCAACCCATTCTTGTATTTTCATTTCTTCTACTTCATCGTGTTATTTTCTTTTTCTTCCTACTCTTCAACCAGAAAGCTGTACACACGGTCCGTGACATTCTGGCAGATGAGTCCTCTGACCACTTGCGGATCCCGCAGCACTTTGTGTCGGTACGTACGCTCATGTCTCATGAACATGCTCGCACACACTCAGACACTTATTGACAGACATGTGCACATGCAGAAACAGACGCACAAGGACAGAAATACAAATGCAACTGGGTGTCATTGAACAGCTTAAAGGATGTTCTGGGTCGACAGAATCACATACGCTACACTATGCTACGCAATCTACATTTTGCATTCAGGGTGCTTGCTTACAGACCCAACTTTACACACAACTTGCATGTGTGGTGCTTTATGGAGTTTTTTAATCGGTCCTTGCACCTGGCATATGCAATGTAACGTGTGTGCACTCTGTGAGGCTCTTCCGAAAGGATTTGGCCGTACCTTGAACCCTCAGGCTTTTTTTTTCTTTTTTGTTCGAACTTATCTCCTTATGCTCTTTATATGCATTGTGTGCTTTTCAAGCACCAAACCAGACACCACGCAAGTCACTTTTGTACGGTCACGGTGTTAAATCAGAACCCGAACTATCACCCAACATAAACTAAACAGCATCCTAGCACCCAACGAAAAAAGGGCTGCACGATCAATCGAAATCTAATCGACATTGAGGTTTGACGTAATGCGATTATCTAATCGCAAAACAGTGAGGTTTTTGTATTGTTTTCCTCTCTCCCCCAACCATTGGAGTTTGAGTGACAGATGAATTAGCCAACCAGAATTGTCGATGCTCGGGACTTAATGGCGCTGGCCAATCAGTGTTGTTGGCTAACACGTGTGAGTCTGTGCTCCGGTGTCTACAGTTAGCGCAGTCCGACAATAACACACTACATGTGCGCCTCAGTTTTTTTCTGTGATTGCCATGTACCGAAGTGGATGTATTGGAAGTAAACTTCTGTCGCCATAGATGAGGAGAGGGAGATGCTCGTACTCGGGCGGTACGTCTATTATTTGGATGGATGGCGAATTCGACAAAAATGAACCAAAAAAAAAAAAAAGCATCAGATCGAGAGCCTACACGATCAACGTATTCCAACGTTTAAAACGCCACCACCGATTTGAGTATGAATGAAGTCTGTCAAACAGATTCGAAATAAACAAATCAAGGGGAGGCAACAACTAGTGGTCATTCACGTGGTAAGCTAAGATCGCTAACAGTAGCATTCACATTATGAAAAAAATTGGCATCGGAAAACTATCTCGTATTTGTGCGTACGGGCGACAAGCTACCTCGCAGAGTGTCTTTTCAGCACGAATGGCAAAATTGTAACTTGTGATCGTGCATGACTGATACTAGCAATTGTGAATTTGCTGCTTTTTCTAGCCCCCAAAAAACGAATACAATATAATCGCCAGAAGAGAGCGCCTTATACTTTTCATCAAATGGTGACATTAGTGATTTGTATTTTACTATTGATCAAATTCTTTGTCTGAAACTAAACTGACTCACAATCGTAGTATTGCGAGCATTGTGACAAGCTTGTGTGACGTGTGGGTGTGTGTGCGCATGCGTGAGGAAGAGTGCAGTGGATGAGATGATCGGATATGCTGCAGTGGCGAGCGAGGAAATGAGAGAATTGTAAGGGAAAAGTTGAAGAGTGTATAAAATAAAGCAAGTCGAAGCAGAAACGGATAACAGTACCATTTTAATCGTAATCAAATCGTAATCGCAATATTGGTCTGAATAATTGCAATTAGGTTTTTTGGGGTTTTTTTCAAAATCATGCAGCCCTTCAACGAGACAACGAAAACAAGGAACAAAGAAAGGCAATCAACATATATCTCTCATGCCATTCATATCCCAAGTGGTGCAAAGCATTATGGGAGTGCTTCAACCCTAGCCAATCAGATGGCTGGTTACAGAGATGTGATTTGATAACTGAAACATGACATGACGTAAATTCATTTTCGTCGACGAGACTGGACAAAATTGTTAGCGTGATCCATCAGACGAAATTTTATAACATCCCTTCCTATTGTACATGAAATTTGTCATTCAAAAATTGCGATGCAGGTCTAACCCATCCTCGTTTGTTCCACCACCGGAACAACACGCAGGGTGCATGTGCCGCACACGCACCGTCGCACGCCCCGGCACAACAAAACACGACCACGTCTGCGGTCATTTGTCTCGCCTCACACACACTGGCACGCTTTCCTTTGACGGCATAGCGACAGTGACACTTAATAGGTTCTGATAAAAGCAAGCTGTTACAAGTAAAGAAAACATATGTTTGAGAGAGTTTGTACTTGTGGTACTTTATTATAGACGTCAACTAGTCTATGAAACGTTTTTATTTATGTTGCTTTAAAAGGATATAAAGCCAAATAAAATGTTTTGGGGCTCGGCTTGTTTTGGAGCAATGATTCCACTGTTACCACTTTATCTGTTAGTGATATATAATCCTTAGTAGTTAATCAGAAAGTCTTTGCTAGTGGGTGGAAACCTTGTGTGCCTATTTTAACTGAAATGGACTAAAACATTTTTGAGTTTTCGTCGATTAAATTTACGAGAACCAGACTAAAACAATTTTTTTTTTAGTTTTCGTCGATTAAAACTAGACTAAAACCTTTTGGGGTTTTCGTCGACTAAAACATTTTTGAGTTTTTGTCATCTCACACTATCATGGATAGGAATGACTAAATGTGACGAAGACTAATAAGCATTTTTGTCCAAAAGACTGAAAGTCACACTACACGTACAGATTTGGAACTCTGTCCACACATAAGGCGCTCCATTATATGGCGCCTCGTCCATTTTGGACAAAGATTTGGGACTTTTAGATGCGCCCAGTGGTTGTAAAATTACGGTACACACATACATGCATATACATACTGTTTGCTTGTACACACTCATACACCGCGATAATTGTCCCGCTGTATTTTTTTTTTATAGATTTTTGAAAACATGGAAATTTTGATCAAATGTCCTGGGAGTGAATTTTTTTATTGGTTGGCAATTCTGCATTTACTTTAGTGTGTTTGTGTGCGTTTGTGCCGGCAGGCGTTCCCAGATCAAGCCATGTTGCTGCTGGTCACGGGGGCCTTGAGTCACATCATCCTCCATCGTTCTCTGAGTCCCATCATCCCGCTTCTCTGCACATTTCAGGTATCAACAAACGTGCCTATTGGACACAATCTTAGCATTAGCAGCTAACAGGATGAAGCAAGAGACGCTCCCGTTGTGTAACTTGCGCGTGTCAATGTTTACATGTGAGCCGTTGGGACCCGCATGCCCGAAGTGGGCATTCATCAGCGCTTTAGTCCGTCTGTGAGTTCTCGTCAGTATTTTAGGCCCGCCCAGTCGGCCCAAATCAAACAAATGGTGTTGATAGAATGGATAACTACGTCACACGCAGGTGTTGCACTCCTGACATGCAGCCAAATAAAAGAAAAAATTCAACGCTGTTGCATACCTTTCCGTCCCACTGACGTATGTGTCCCATATTGTTATTATTTCGTAAATCACCACACTGACCGTGTATTAGTTTCTGTTGTTGTTTTTATTTTAGATTTTTTTCTCTTTATTTGGCTGTGTGTCTGTTTGTGTGCCAACTGCATGTGACATGGAAATTGTTTTCGACGCCAATTGGCTTTCACCGAGGAGGGATGGGCTGGGCCCACGTGGATCGGACGGAAATACTGACGAACTGAAGTTCACCTCTGCTGCATACTAATTAATGGCAGTTTCGACCCAATCTGTGTTCATGTCTTTTTTGGTCAATGTGTGACCCATATTGGTATGGCAGAAGAGTGTATGGGCTCTGCACTGGTTTTGGAGGGACCTGTTACCTGTCGCCAAGTACCGCGTGGCCATCCTGCACAAGATCTATCAGGAGCTGGAGAATCGAACAGGTGCGATGACGCAGCCAGCGTCTCCAATCAACATCTCCCTTGCGCTCATTGCTTGATTTTGCTCTCGGCTCTGACTTGGCCCCTTTTCTCCCTTTTCCCTCTCAGTGAAAGATGGTTCAAGATATTATCAGTCCAGCAGACAGGTTCTGTGGCCCGCTGCCATGAATTGTGACCAGTAAGAGCTTTTAACACTAATTGAACCTTTCAAGCATCCATTTTGGGCCTTTAACTTTCAAGACATTTAGTCTGTACGTAATGTGTATCGGTTGCATTTATCTAAAGTAAATAGAATCAAAATATCAATGGCCATGATTTATAGTGACTGGCAGAACAACGAAATGCTCTTCCACTAGATGCCCGAAGGTGAATAATGATCCTGTCAGTCTGTGTTGTTTTGTAGGCTTTTGCAGCTGAAGGACTTCCTGCCGTTCCTACTGTGCCTGGAGGGACAAATTGGCGTGGCGCTGAGGATGTTCTTCCCGGAGGAAGGCCCCGCCGCGCACCCCACACCCCACAACTTCCCGCTCTACCTCCGCCTGCTCGGCTCCGCCATGGCGCCCAAGATGAGCATCGCCTGCACAGGGGAGCTATACGGTCATGGCAACACCTGGAGCTGCATTAAAGGTGCATTTGTGTTTGTGCACACGCCCCGTGCCCCATTACCTTTCCTTCCTGCCATTCGTCCTTCAATATTGACTGCATTGTCCAGGTGCGGTCCCACTGATGCGTTCACAATTGGTGCATTTTGCACTCAAGGTCCTCAAAATGAACCCGGCTTGCTGTCACAGCGTAAGTTCCACTTCGTTTTCCTCTTCAGTGCTGCCTTGAGGTAAGAGGTTAATTTGTACGGCGACCACGCTCGTAATCTGATTTCTCAAATCACCTTCCCCCATACAAACCAGTGAAATGGAATGCCATTTGTCTGTTCTAGGCAGCCGTTCCTCAGAAGATTGTTTTTAATTTTTAATCAGAAAAAGTAGTACGCGATAATATTGCACTGAAAAAACCTAGCGTAACAATTGCATAGAACATCCAGCAACAGTTTGCGCATCATCATCATCATCATCAGTTCGTGCTGCGATCCAATTTGTCGTGCTCTCTTTTACCACTGGGGTGGCTGTGCGCTCCCATGACCCAAAAGAAGAATAAACTACCGTATTTTCTGAACTATAAGCCGCTACTTTTTTCCTAGATTTTGAACCATGGGGCTAATACAACGGTGTGGCTTGGATTTTTTTCTTTCACTAGTAGTGGTGTTATGACTTGTTATAGCTGACCTGTATTTAAGTTGCTTTGTCTCCCTCTACCGACGCTTTAGCATAGTTTCTAACTTGTCTTATTGGCACATTTAATCACATGACATCTCCAGTTCATAGTGCGCACATAGTCTGCTACGCGGCCATTACATTTATGTGTTATTCACCACCCATGTTCTCACCATTTCTTCTCGCTGTTTGTGCTGAAAAAAGCATCGCTTGTGATAGGCCTGCACGATAAGCCATTTGAACATCGCGATTGTGATGTGCGCATGCGCAATAGTTACGTAAGACGTGTGATGTTTCTTTTTTTTTTTTTTTTTTTAACATGGAAACTTTTGGTTTGTTTTATAAAAACAGCACGCTATACTATGCTCTACATTGTAGAGACTACACAGACCGTCTTGCTCACACCCCCTGCTAATTAGTCACCAAATGACCAATATACATCGCAACCTCAAAAATCACAATGTCAGTTTTTTCCAATATCGTGCAGCCCTAGTTCAGACACACACTGAGGACAGAATAAGAGGCACTCTATAGTTCAGAAAATATGCAAAATCTTTTATTTTTTTCTCTCTTGGGTCTGTTCTGTTTTAATTTGCAAAGTAGTTGCCCTGTTAAAAGTCACTGTTTTAACAATCTGTTTATGTACCTTTATGTGCATTCACAGTTTCACAGTACAAAATTGTTCTGTACATGCATAACAACTCGTTTTTTTCAACATAGAAAACTGCAGCTTATAGTCTGGTGCGTCCTGGATATCGTTTTTATTTATTTGTTGTTTTGTTTTTTGTTTTTTTTAAGAGTTGGTTCGGCATTTATACAGGTGTGGCTTATCGTCCGGAAAACCGGAAACTGCGATACTGCTGCTACTGCTATGCAGTGAGAAAGGCAGAACAACCGCTCTTATCTCGGAAAACTCGAATGTTGGCACACTTGTCTCTCAAGGCACCTCTGTTTATTCATCCCGTCACTCCAAACCAGATCAAGTTTTGTTCGACTGTGTTTCCATGTGCGTGTTCTTCAGGGCCATTGTTGGATCAGTTTGATCAATGTGGTCAAAGTAACAGAATCAATCTACAGCATCCCAGAACCAAGTCCAGACATCATGCAAGTATGTTTTTAGTGTATCTTTATGGATTTTATGTTCTGTGTGCGTTTGTGTATCGGTGGCAATTAGAATCGATTATCCTATCAATTATTCCATTTACTCAAATAATCGGTCTAGGCACCTCTAGTGCGGTGAGGTAACATCTACATTGTGTATGTTTTGGATCATGGGATTCTTTTATTTGTCTTTGATCCTTCGTGAATGTTGGTTTTGTCTTTGTTGTGTGTCTTTTTGTATTTCTTGTTCTGTTTTTTTATGGATGTCAGTTTTGCTACTACTGTGCGTGTGTGTGTGTGTTTGTTTATGCATGTCAGTTTAAAGCAGTGCTTCTCAATTATTTTCTGTCACGCCCCCCTTAGTATGAAGAAAACAATTCACGTCCCCCACCACCACCCACTCTCCGCTGCAATTATAAATAGCATTTTCGTGGCAAAACAAACCTACATCGTGGAGTTATTACGTGCTGCACGCAATGGGCAATGAGCGCTCCACTGCCAACTGCTGGAGTTGAAGTGCAATTACACTTCATTGTAGTATGGCGGACAAAAAGCATGTTCCCCAGGGCCACACGCGCCCCCCTCAGAATCGCACCGCGCCACCCCAAGGGGGGCCTGCCCCACTATTTGAGAAGCACTAGTTTAAAGTGTTTGTGTGTGTGTCCCTGTGTCTGGAGGTTGTGTGTGTATAAGTGATGACTGCTGCTATTTCCTCCCGGTATCAGAAAGCCATCGTATTTGCGGATTCCTTTCTGCTCTCCTGCTGCAAGGGCCCCATCACTGACTTGAAGATTCCAGCACACTTTTTGCCGGTACCAGCCTCAACGTAACATACGTGGCATCCATGTTACTTGAAGCACTACACTAACGGGTGCATGCTTGTTCTCTGTAGCATTACGCGGATCAGGCCATGTTGCTGCTGGTCACCAAAGCTTTGAGGCAGGTCATCCTCTATCCTGCTCTCACGCCCATCATCCCCATTCTCTGCACCTTTGAGGTACTCAAATGCAATAGAGTCCGACATAAAAAGCACATCAGTATTGACTCATCAATGAATCCAACGTACATGCTTCTATAAGTGGACACAATGGACACTCTTCATTATGTTTCTGAATGTCAGAAGTGTCTGTGGGCTCTGCGCTGGTTCTGGCAATACTTGTCCAATGATGGCCAAAATGCCCTCATCATGGAGAAGATCCATAATGAGCTGCGTCCAACAACAGGTGTGTGCTCTGCTCTTGTCATGTCAACAAGAATATGTTATATGTGTGTCACTTTCTGTCTTTGTGTGCGGGTGTGTATTGATGTAAATTCAATGCAGGTGCAACGATTAATCTGAGGCTATGTTCACACTGCAGCTCAATTCAGATTTTTTTTTCCTTTTTTTGGGGGGGGGGGCACATGTGCAACATGTATCAGATTTTTTTTTTATACAGTGCAAACTATACAATTCCGTTTATTTTTGGGGATATAAATCGGATATGTATGCAATGCGTTTGCAGTATGAACGTTCATACACACACATCCAACCTATACATCATCTAAAGCTCAATATTTCCTCGACGTGGGCGGGAGGGAATGCTTGGGAGACAACTGATCTGCAAAGTTTTAACGTGAAATACAACATAAAAAGATTGCATTTGGTTAAAAAAAAAAAATCTGAATTGGATACCAGCGCCCTACAGTGCAGTGTTGTTTTTGGCCGGCATTTTAGATTTAATATTAGTCATTTGGTCGAAAATGCTAATTATTTTTTGTCACATTTAGTCCTTCCGATTTGGTTTTAGTGGACGAAAAGGCAAAAAAAAGTTTCTCGTTTTTGTAAATTTATTCGACGAAAACTCAAAAAGTTTTTAGTCCATTTTAGTTAAAACGAGGCATGCAAGATTTCCACCCAATAGCAAAGACTTTCTGTTCGACTACTAAGTATTATGCATTACAAACAGATAAAGTGGTCAATGCTCATTGCTCCAAAATAAGCCGAGAATCAAAACATTTTATTTGTCAACTGTTGTGCCTTTAAAGCAACATAAATAACAAAATAAAAACATCTTAACAACATAGACTTGTAGTAGACTTGTTTTAGTACAGTAGCACAAGTCCAAACTCTATCAAACATGTCTTCTTTACTTGTAACAGCTTGGTGTTATCGCAACTGTTACGACCAGCTCTGCTAGGGAAGTAACATAGACCAAGTTGTAAAATAGGTTGGACATAGAGTTTACAATTTATTTTTTGTGAAAGAAAAGAGGTAGGGTTCGAACAACGGGTTTAACAAAAAGGTATTAACCAATTTCACAAATGTATATGAGTAAACAATAGCAAGTGTCTCAAAATTAACTAAAGTCCATACATAGCAAGAGACACGACTAGCAAAAGTGAGGCAAACTGTACTCTTAAGTCCCAGCCGCCCTGAGCAGCAGAACCGAGGTCCTTTTATTGGTCCCAGCTGCACAGGTGGAGCTCGTTGGTAGGGCGGTCCATAAGAAACGAGCGGGAAACCAGTCCACCAACGAGGAACGAGCGGGAAAGCAGTCCACCCACGACGAATGAGCAGAAAACCACGCCACCGATGAGGAACGAGCAGGACACTAGTCCATTTACTTTAGTACCAAAAGATGGAAGAGTTAACGCAAGAAACAAGGGGCGTAACAACAACAAAGTAACCTACCGAGTGTCACTGTCGCCATGGCCCGTCAAAGAAAAGCACGTCAGTGTGTGCGAGCCAAGACGAATGACCGCAGATGTTTTTTTTCTTTTGGAATGACCGCAGACGTGTTTTGTAGTGCTGGTGTGAGCTGCGGTGTGTCCGGCGCATGCGCCCCTGCGTGTTGTCCCGGTGGCGGCGGTGCCCAAAGAAGGTTGCACCAGTGAAACACCGGCAATGCATTTTTAGGAAGGGATGTCAGAATTTTTTAACGCGTCTGACAGACCACACGCTAACAATTTAGTCCTGTTTTGTCTCGTCAACGACAATTCATGTCCGTCACGTCATGTTTTCGTCATCAAAGAGCCACGTTGAGCATGTCATCGTCTCGTTATCGTTGCGAAAAAAAAGGGGCGTTAACAAAATATTGTTTTCATCGATGATGAAAACAACACTGCTACAGTGTGAACGTCGCCCTAGTCAATATCGTTGGTCCAATGAATTAATTATTCTGGGTTTGCCTTTTGGGGTTTGTGTGTGTGCATATGCGTGTCAGTTTGTGAGTGTCTCAGTCAATGTGTGTGCTTCGGGCAGAATGTGACTTGGTCAATCAGCGAGGATATGTGCGTCGATTTGTGTGTCCTTATTGTCACTTCGGGCGTGCATACATGTGTGGGGGTCTGTAAACGAGTGTGTATCCCATTTTCAGTGTGTTATTGAGTGCCACCTTTGTTTGTGTCCTGCGTTTGTCATTAGGAAATGGTGCCGTCTCTCTTCAGTCCGTCCGTCACCTGCTAGATCCTTCCAGCAAAGGCTGGCACCTATAAGTCATGTCACTGTGGACACACTGCATTTGATTAGGACCACCCTCAGCCAAACTGTCAGTCAAAAACAACAAAATGACCTGCATAAAGTATTCGTTGTATGTTTGTAATCATGTGAATACTTGACATGAATGTGCTTACTTTATCAAACACTGAAAAAAATGATTGCTGAACACATGTAAGCAGTTTACACCCTTTGTGCCTTGATTATTTTCATGTTTTCCACTTGTAGTCAAAGTTGAATATATTAAAGGCGCGTACAAACCACACACACGCAGATTGTTTAACTCAATAGAACATTTTCTTTTTTTTGTGCATGTTTGTTCTTGTTGGGGGTTTTTTCCACTGAATATTTTGTTTTTGTGGACACTTTTTTTGTTATTGGTCTGCTACTTTAAGTTATGTTTGGTTTTGTGATTGTATTTGTTGCCATTATTTTTTTATTTGTTTGATGTTTGCTATTTTAAACAAAAATGTTCATTTTGGGGTTTTGTTAGTTTATATACATACATACATACGCACGCACGCGCACCCCCACACGCACACACACACTGTTAAGGCTGAATATATATTTGATCCCATATTTTACTCTATTAGTATTGCAAAAGAATTCTTCCACAGAGTGACCTATGTTTGACCATATGGATGCGAAGACTTCAAGAGAAGCGGATGCCTGAAGACTGGATTCAATAGCTGCAACATCAAAGGATGTGTGCCCGAGACACACCTCTGAAATAAAAGGACTGAGACTTTAGTGCGAGAGCACTATAAAAGGCATATCTGCCGTTGCAATCAGTGAACAACTGCCATTGATGTCTGTTTTTCCTCTCGTGTCTGAAATGTTTACATGTTCCTGCTGCCCCCCCCCCCTTAATTCCTGAGGGCCGAAAGCATTGTTTTACCCAGGGATTCCCAAATGAAATATAGGGCTCGGCGGAGTGTGCTTCAGAACGAAGTTGGAGAAGTAACTGAGCACACTCCGTTCGTTCTCCTCGCGAGTAAAAGATCAACTCTTGTCTTCCTTTCATTCATTGTGCCTGTGTTCAGTGAATGCTTCGGTGGTTAAACCTGACACATACAAAAATATATTTTAGTAAAATACACGTAGACGCTAGCAGGTAGGACGTCCTGACAGTTTATATGCATAGATATGTTTACAAACAACTTTTACTGGCGATATCAAACGAGTGTGGCTTACGCGTGACTAATGTAATGTGCTCAACACACGTCAGCGTATTTTGAGGCAATGGAAAATTCAAATAAGTCTCAATGAAATTAAAAATATTAAGTTCTCCCCACTTTTAATCGAAAAAACGACAGGTGGGACAAAAAGCTCCAAACTTCCCACGAAATCACTGTCGACAGTGATTTCGTATGACATCTCCATGGGTAGGAAAGAATTTCAGAACACCGGAAGTGATTTATTTCGCCGCTACTTAAATGCCCTGCGCCAAGATGTCTTGCGCCGCAGCAGAACGGACTTTATTTGAACTACATGTAAGTCTGTGCACTGCAGCAGCAACAAGCTACGTGATGACAAAGAAACGACTTCACTAACAAGTAGCGTTCTAAACGAGGAGGTGAGCAAGGAGGCGCAAAGCGTGCTAATCGCTAAAATGAATTGCTTCGATGCGCACTCGACTTTTAACAGAAGTCTGACTCGAACCGCGTTTGGGCGGAGAGCCAGCAGCTATGAACAGAAATGTTGTGTTGCAAACATTACGTATCGAAACATAAAATAAGAGGAACACGGAAATGACTGACGTCATCACGACGAAGAGGTCCCATGTCAAATGTATCGTAACCAGAAAGACGTTACAACATTACCCTATGTTATTCCACACTGGAATATGTTTGTTAATGATATACCGTGGAAAAAAGTCTGGCTCCAATCAAGCAAATATCTAATCACAAACAAAATTAAAGAAATATCTTTTAAATTGATACATAAATTCTACCCATCCAAAATGTATATAAACAAACTATTTAAGATCGGTATTAACACGGACTGTAGTTATTGTAACAAATGCCCTGAATCTGTTATTCACTTATTTTGGTATTGCCCTTATGTTCATTTGTTATGGCAGAAATTATGTGATTTTATACATAATAATATTGAAAGTGATATAAGAATTGCTTGGAAAATTGTATTGTTTGGTTTCTTTGAAGATAACATGGACGAAAGAGATGTATATTATTTGATAAATCTTTTGATTATAATGGTAAAATACCATATTCACTCCTGTAAATTTCGTAGAAAGAAACCATGCTTTATTGTTTTTTACAACGATTTTCAACAGTACATCCATTCCATCAAATATTCTTTTAAACAAAAGGCTCATAAAACAATAGAGATCTGCAAAAACTTGAAGGTGTTTATATAGTCCTATTTTTTCTGCCCCAAGCAAGTTGTTCCCTAATATCTTTATTTATTCTTTATTTATTTATTTTATTTGTTTCTATTTCTCCGTTAATCTATCTGTATTTTTACTTAATAGTTATATTATTCTTTTCCACTATATTCATGATCGTTTTCTTGTTCAATTGTTCGATTTACTATATTGACTTTTACATTTGTCTAATTGTTGTATTTTCTGCAGTTTGCAATAAAGAAAAAAAAAAAAAAATGTATCGTAACCATAATTTTTTTTTAAAAAAACGTACAGTAAACATATTAAAACTGTTGCTTTGTGTTATTTATATTGAATTTTGGTTTAAAATCCCCCTGGCTCTTCTTTTTGTACTTTCTATATTATGTCCGTATTAATAACTGTTTGGTTTGTTCATGTTAATAAAGTTAAAAAAAACTAAACAAAAACGTATCGTAAATATTTATTGTCTCATCAATAGTTGTACAACAGAGTTCTGAGTTTCGAGATCCTCGCAATAATAGTTCTCAAAATTATATTTCTTATCAATTTAGCTTTGTTAGGGGATATTTCATTGACAATCTAACATCAATATACAAAGAAAGAAAAAAAATGGTGGTGGGGGGGCGCAAATCGTTTTCTTCTTGGTGGGGAGGCGTGACAGGAAATAATTGAGAAGCACTGCTCTATACATGCACGCGCACACACACACACTGGAAATGTTCCACCCTTATGCAGCAGTAGTGTTTTTGTGCATGTGCAGCGCCACGTAGGAGAAGTGCAACGCTGGCGGTCTGCGTCCCATGTGCCGGCGCGTGATGAGGTCTGAGAGGAAACGCAACACGCTCAGGTCGCTGTCGTCCTGGTCGCCCAGCCCGTTGTCCTCGTCTCCTCGCCGGGCAAACGTGAAGAGCAATGCCCGTTTTGCCAGCACCGTAAGGCCGCTCTGCACGTGTGGCAGGAAGGCGCTGGCAGGCACTGCTGAGCACACCAGGGAGCCCACCAGCGAACCCGAGTAGGACGGGCAGCGCAGTGTCCTCTGGTCCAAGTCAAGCACTCCCAGGTAGCGACGGTAGCGACTCAGCCAGTGAAGCGGGCCCGAGGAGAGAGACCTTAACGCGGGGTGGCGAATGACAATTTTATAAATTACGTTTGTTTCATTCACATTCCATTCAGTGCTGGTTTTGGCAGGATAAGGAATTGGCCTAACATCAACAATACTTAAAAATAATATTTAACATAAAATTCAAATTAGGCATGAACGTCGCCTCACCTGTGGAATCCAATAAGCCTCCATGTGAGAAGGTCGCTGAGCTGGAGCGGTGCGCTCAAACACGGCATGACCGCACCAGCGGCAGCGGGCAGAAAGAGAGCCAGGGCATCCACAGTCTTCCTCAACTTGTCTTTGTCTCCCGAGAGCAGCACCAGAGGACGGCCGCTCAGCAGGCAGAAGATGGTCTGCTGAGTGAAGGAGTTCTGCTTCATGAAGCGCTGTGCTCGCAGTGCCACCTTGTCCAAGGGCACGCCGCCGACCCTACGGTGGGGCAAGTGTGTCTCCGCTGCGCCATCTGACGCCTCGTCCACACTCTGTGGCGAAGACCTTCGCTCGACCAGAAGATTGGGCAACATCTGATAAGTGCTTTCTGCCTGAGTGTTTTTTGGCGTGATGTGCCTTTTGACATTGGTCGGCTGATCTTCCTCGGTGATGGCGGCAAGGTCTTCGGGGATGATGGACTCTGTGGTGCTAAGGACCTCAATGCTGTCCTCGCTGTTGGCCCTCCTGGCATAGACTTTGATGCGTCGAGGTCCTGGGTCCGAGGAGGTCACGAGAGGCGAATCGAATGAGGGGAGAGGTGTGTCATGGGTGGCAGGTGAAACACTGGTGGTGGCGAAAGGGACCACGAGAGGTTGTTCGAGGGGCCCGATCGGCACATCACCGTTAGCGTTTAGAGGTTCTTCGTGGGTTGCAAGAGGGGTGGCCATCGATGAAACATCGGAGGACCCAGCGAGCAGGAGTGATGATACAAGAGGCGCATTGGACGAGGCGAGAGGTGCCCCAGGACAAGCGAGCGTCCTGTAGGATCTCTCAGTTCCGATCACTTGTATGCTGTCTCCACTACTGATGCTTCCCGTCATCTCACCGCTCGGTACTCCTTCTGCCTCCGTGCAGTACTCTGAGCTCGGCTGACTTCTCGTTTCTGTCACCACCACTTCCTCTCCATCCTCATCCTCTTCCTTCTCATCATCCTCAGGTCTCTCAAACAGAAAGTTGGTCAATCTGAGTTTCCTGTTCAGCGAGCGCATGATGTTGGCGCAGCGCAGAGCGGTGACATCGCCGCGGAGGCGGGCCTCTGTTTGCGCCAGCTGCTCAGTCGTCAGTGACAGGAAGTAGGCGTTGCAGAGTTCCTGTATTGGCTTCAGCCGATCCTCTGAGCAGACTCGACCGGCGGTGGTCATGAGGTGAGGTGGTACGGCGGTTGCATCTGTCGAGGTGTCGGCCGGCTCGTAGGGCAGGAAGTTGGGCTGCTTTAACTTCCTGTTGGGGTAGGAAGTAACCTGCCGCAGGAGCTCTTTGTGCATCTCAATGGCTTGCTCCACTGACACCAGCTCTTCATGCTTTTCTCCCGCACAGCTAATGCCGTCATCCTGCTGCAGCGCCAAACGTTCATACCTGAAACGGTCACGTCACACTGTGAATGCTCAGAGATGATGTAATTACAATAGTATCTCAGTAATGTAGTCACACTTAAAAAAAAGACTAAACTCTCTGATAGGTATAGGTACCTATACGAGAATGCTTGTCTCGCAGCATTTAAACACTGCACATTTTCTGACGTATGGTAACAATTGGTCTACAAGAATATCGCTTGTCACACTGCAATCACACAAAATGTTGACAACACAGAAATGGAGTACTAGAGTAGAATGCTTGCCTCTCAGTCAACATTCACACAACTACTACGCTCGTCTCCTGGCATTCACACAAAAATGCTCTGATGGACAGTAGCAACACTACAATGCTGGTGTCTGCATTGACACTTCTCCGCTTGTAGAATGTTTGTCTCTCAGCATTTGCAAAAAAATTTATGATGATGAGTAAACATACGAGAGTGATTGTCTCGAATTAGTCACTCAAAACTAGAATGCTTGAATCTCAGCATTCACTCAAGAATGTTTGACATGGTTGCCTCTCGGCATTCACGTAAAAATATTGGGTGGACAATAAGTATAGCAGAATGCTCATCGCTCAGCATTCACCTGCAGAACTTGATTCTTGTCGCACAGTATTCACCCAAAACTAGAGCCCATCTCTTAGCGTTTACACGTAACTACAATGCTTGTATTTCAGCATTCACACAATCATCTTTCAGCTCTCATGCAACTACAATGCTTGTCTCTCAGCATAAATGCAAAATGTTTCCCACATTAACTTAGAGTTGAATGCTCTGAATCTTTTCGCATTTTTATAGGTCTTTGCTGACAACATGACAAAAAACGGAAGTGAGAAGCCCCATGCTAAGTATTGGACTTTCTTACTGCAGCTGGTGCAACTTGCGGTGCAGCTCCAAAGAGAAGGCTTGCCGGTTTCCCGTTTTGAGGCTGTCAGCCGCCCGGCTGAATCCAGCCGACAGCTGTCCGAAGTTGTCCATGATCTTGGCCTGCTGCGAGCACACATAGGCCATGCAAAAGGGACGCACCATGCCGCGGGCCGCCAAGTCCAGAAGGGTCACGTGGCGCACGTACGCGAAGGCCCAGTCAGCCGAGTCCCCCAGGACCACTTCGGAGTCCTCGTTGAAGTTGAGGCGCGGCCCCGAGGAGGGGCCTCCCGGGCCCGACGCCTGGTAGTCCACCGACATGATGCGCACAGAGAAGTGGTTCAGGTCTAGAGAGCCAGAGGCGCCCGCCTCATCGGGTATGGTCATCACCGGTGTGGGCCCCACCTGCTGGACAGTACTGCATTAATACACAAAGAAATGCCTTCATGTAGTTCAGGGGTGTCAAAGTCTTTTTTTTTTTTCTTTCCCCGCCGGCCAAATTATAGTTACGGTTTCCTTTGCAGGGCTGTTATTAATGTGGAAAGCAAATGTTTCTTTGCGTTCTCATATTTGACATACAGTGCAAAACAAATTGATGGCTAACTACTTTTGAAATCAGAAGTCAAGAATAGTTTGTCCAAATGTTGCTCAAGTTACTGTAATAAGGGTTTAATAAGAAAATGCAATACCTCAACGTATCATTGATTACAGAAAATGTATAATTTCCGAGCAGTTTATCCAATATATTGTTCAACTAAATTATCAATTTATTTGAACACCAACACAATCTGCAGTTACATAGTAGCTGAAACAAATAGTAATAATAGTGCTGTCAAGTGATTATTTTTTGAACTAATTAATCACAAAAAAATCCATGATTAATAATGATTAAACACATTTTTCAACTACTATTTTTTGTGAAGCTTATGACAGATATTTACTTGAATAATATCTTGGAATCGATGCAAAATCACCAAATATACCAATTATTTAATTCAAAGACTTTTCTAATAGCTTTCTTGGATTATTGAATACAATCTAAATGGAGACATCTTTGCAGACATTTATTTTCAAAACATTTCTCAAAACTACCCACAAGCGCCACACTCCAGCAGTGTTGGTTTGGAAGGCCCAGTGGTAACTTAAACACAGTGCTTTGTTCTGAGACGTGCTAAAGACAGCTAATATGGCACAATATTCGCAAAGTATGCAAATTATTTTTTAAGTAAATCAAACTGAGTTAACTGAGTTAAAATATTTAACTGAGTTAATTTTTTTGGGATTAATCACCTGAGTTTATGCTTTAATTTTGACAGCCCTATATATATATATTACATTCAATATAAGTTTGAAATAAGTGTGACCTTCCCCCCAAAATGTTATTAATAGTAATGGGTTTTTTTTTGGCGCCTCTTATGTGTCTGCATAACCCCCAGAAGGTTGCACCCCTCTATTTAAATATATATATCCATCCATCATCTATACCGCATCTCCTCACTATGGTCGCGGGGGGTGCTGGAGCCTATCCCAGCTATCTTCGGGCAGTAGGCGGGGGACACCCTGATCTGGTTGCCAGCCAATTGCAGGGCACACAAAGACGAACAACCATCCGCGCTCACACTCATACCCAGGGGCAATTTAGAGTGTTCAATCGGCATACAATGCATGTTTTTGGAATGTGGGAGGAAACCGGAGTACCCGGAGGAAACCCACACAAGCACGGGGAGAACATGCAAACTCCACACAGGATGGCCGGAGCCGGGATCGAACCCACGCCCAGTGCTGTCTCTCACTGTGAGGCCATCGTGCTAACCAGTCGGCCACCGTGCCGCCCGCAAAAATATTTAATCCAATAATATGTTCTATGCAGCTCTACTAGTCTAAACACGGCATTCTGGTTGATATTGTGGAAAATGAGTTAAATAGTAAACGCCTCACGGTTTTAGCCATCTCAGGGGGCGGCCATTTTGTCACTTTCTGTCAATTGAAAATGACATCAGAGTTGCTCAGGGCTGAGGTAACAACCAATTATGGCTCAGCTTTAGAAAACAGGTGGATTTAGCTTCTAAACTCATATATAACAAACGACGAGTGCGGCTGCATATAACATATTATTGTAAATAAAATGTTTGTGTTGACTTCCCCTTTAAGTTCAACAAAATATATATATATATATATATATATATATATATATATATATATATATATATATATACATACATACATACATACATGCATGCACGCACGCACACACGCACGCACACACCCACGCATACACTCCCCCATACACACGCACATACACGCACGCATACATACATACATACACGCACGCACGCACGCACAAACGCACGCACACACACACCCTCACACACACACACACACACCCCTACACACACACACACGCACCCCTACATACATACATACATATATATATATATATACATACATACATATATATATATATATATATATATATATACATATATATATGTATATATATATATATATGTACATGTATATGTATATATATACATACATATATATATATATATATATATATGTATATATATGTATATATATATATATATATATATATATATATATGTATATGTATATGTATATGTATATGTATATATATATATATATATATATATATATATATAGTTGCCAGCCAATCGCAGGGCACACATAGACGAACACAACCATTCGCGCTCACACTCATACCTAGGGGCAATTTTAGAGTGTCCAATAAGCCCCATTTTTGGTGTGTGTGTGTGTGTGTGTGTGCGTGCGTGTGTGCTTGAGGGGGTGTTTGCGTGCGTGTGGGAGTGTGCGTGCGTGCGAGTGTGTGTGTTCACGCAGTATAGTATTATAGTGTGTTGTAATATATCAAAAATACGTACAAAAGAGATTCAATTACGTTTTTTTTTCATTAACAGGGTTATTTAACACGGATGAATTCTTCGCGGGGGGGATGGGGGGCGTCACTTTATCTGCTGTTATTCATGTTTGCAGTAATAGTTGACTTGTACTGCCTTATAAATGCACTTAAATATCCATCCATTATAAGCTGCTGCTCCTCACAAGAGTCGTGGGGGTGCTGGAGCCTATCCCAGCAGTCTTTGGGCAGTAGGCAAGGTACAACCTGGTCTGGTTGCCAGCAAATCGCAGGGCACATCTCAATATACCCTCACAACCACACTTTTGGACAATTTAGAGTTCAATTAACCTCCCATGTATATTATTTATAATCATAGAGATCAATTCATCCAGCAACCAAGCCAGGACGACGACCCCTCATCACCGACCTGTTCGGAGAACTCGGCCACTAGCACGAAGTCCTTGTGGAAGCCTGCCGCGGAGCTCCACGGGTGAGCACGGCCACCGCCCCCCACGGCGGAGTGGAGCGGCGGGACGGAGAGCTCCTCGGGAAGAAACCCCCACGCCGTTCCGCGCTCGCCGTCCTCGTCGTTGCCGAAGCCCTCCGGCCCGGTGAACGGCAGCAAGTCCGGGGAGGAGATCATCGGCGGCAACCGGCAAAACTCGGAACTTCTCTGGTCGACATCACATCTGAACAGCTGACATGAGAGTCATGTGACCGCCAGAGAAGTAAGTCACACGCTTCCCGGGAGTCACTTCTTCTTCTCAGCAAAGAAAAACAATGGAAAAAATTCGCCGCAAGTGTCACGCATTCAGCCG
The DNA here is from genome assembly GCF_059441095.1 of Idiotropiscis lumnitzeri. Classification (NCBI taxonomy): domain Eukaryota; kingdom Metazoa; phylum Chordata; class Actinopteri; order Syngnathiformes; family Syngnathidae; genus Idiotropiscis; species Idiotropiscis lumnitzeri. Next base: position 3,692,154 of record NC_142398.1, read on the forward strand.
TTCCAGTGTGACGGTTGTGGTTTGAAAGCTTTTGGGTGCCAAAATGTTCACCGACGACAAAATTGTTGCTGCCATCAAGTCACACGTGCTCAGGGCCGTCCAATTTCCGATGGACACTTTCAAAATTAAAGAAAGAGCAAGAGTTGCGACATCCATTCATGTATCACAATAAAATCGAACATTTCGAAGCAATGTGAGGAGAAGCGGTACAGATGATGGATGGATGGGTGGTTTGAAGGTTTTAAAGTAGGATTAGTGTTTTAAGCAAAGGTTAAGAGTTCGATTTGGGGTTTTAAATTAGGCTTAAGGTTTCAAAGGTGGGTTGTAAATGACAGGATTTCAAAACAATGGTTAGGGTTTCAAATTATGGGTTTAAACTCGGGATATGATTTCAAATAACATTTTATAACTTTGATTAGCGTTTCAAAGTAGGGTTTTAAACAAGTGGTAGGGTTTCAAGTAAGGTTTACTAGGGTTATAGAATGGGTTTACAGTTTCAAATTAGGGGTTTAAACTATGTTTAGTGTATCAAAGTAGGGGTTTAAAGTGGGATTAGGGTTTCAAATCAAGGGGTGACTCCACAGTTGCTTCCCTCGACAACAAAGGTTTTTCGGGTCATCTCGGTTTGACAATCGTACATTCATGACGGGCATCAGTGTTTAAAAAAACATGAACGACAACCCTAAAATAAAAAACACAAACTATATTAAAATTCAAAACGCAGAAATAAAAAACTGTCGCTCAAATAAAACATGAATCTTAAAACAAACATGCTCTTTGAGTATCTCAATGATTAATATAATACAATGTAGTTTTGATAAGAAGAAATGACGATGGTAAACCTGACCTCTCGTTTGTACTTGACGTTGAGGGTTTACCGTCTAAAACGGGTTAGCAAAGCATACTAGTTTTGTTGTCCACTTTGGCAAAAAAAAAAAAAAAAGGGGCACCTGTTGTGTCAGTTTTTATGAAAGCCATCCACTCGTGGCAGCGCTCTTCTTACACTCTATTTATAGCACCACCACCAGCCAAAAAATAAATGGCTGACTCACTCACACCAATAGTGATCGGATATATTTAGAACATCTTTATGAGTCACGTTTGGAAAACAACTCAATGCTTTTTTTCGATTTATGTAAATATTTTAAATCCCAACCTAAACATTCTAAACTTGATTTTAATTGTTGTAAAAAGTTCAAGTCACATACTAGCACGTGATTTATTTATTTATTTTCATTTATTTAATTAGTAAGTTAGTGAGGCAACGGTGGGCGACTGGTTAGCACGATGGCTTCACAGTACAGAGATGCAGGGTTTGATTCAGGCCTTCCAGTGTGGAGTTTGCATGTCTCCGTGTGTCCTGCGATTGGCTGGCAACCAGTTCCGAGTGTCCCCTGCCCACAGCCCAAAGATAGCTGGGAGAGGCTCCAGCACGCCCTTGTGAGGAGAAGCGGTACAGATAATGGATGGATGAAATCGTATCACTTATTCAGGTGTGGCTGCCAAGCTTATATAGTTAGCAAAAAACTAAAGAAATAAGATTTAAATTTCTAAGGTATATAAATATTTTAGGTATACATAAGAGTTGACGTTTCATCATTCAGTCAACACATGCAAACTCAATTTGAAAGTGATTAAAATTTGCAGTTATTTTACTTAATGAAAAACAAAAATACGAAAGAGATTAACTAAATGGAAAAAATGCAGTTTCTGCATTCATTTTAAATTTAATTACTGTATGCAATTGTTATACAAGTGTAGATTATAAGAGTATCGCTGCATGTATTACAGCTTTTTGTTTTTGTATGTCACATGTATATTTGAATAAGTTCACAAGCCATGCTTGTGTTAAGAGGAGCGTGTTTTGGATTTTTTTTTTTTTTTACTTTTGAATCTTTTTTGTGTATAAATATACTAGTCTCATAACCTGATATGAAACGAGTGGAGAACAAGGAATAGGACTAGATACCTTTTTATACTTCTTACTCCCTTTGAACATATAAACTGCATTTTACTATGAGATTTATGGATATTTCTTTCTAACTTGGAATCTGTTCATATGGTCAATAAATCAAATACAGATGCATATTGCTGTAAATCCATAGTTGCAAAAGGAAGAATTGTTTGCTTTGTTAGAAAATGCTTCATGCCCTTTTTTTTTTAGATTTTGTTCTTGAAAAAATACTTATGTTTAAAACAAAAACTAACATCTAAACTAAAACAAAGCATTTTTGAAAACAAAAACTAACAAACCTCTAAAAGCTAAACCTAACTGAAACAAAATCAACAAGTCAAAACCAAACAAACAACAAAAAAAATCTCAATTAAGATGCAGCTTACCACCCCAGAAACTTATTTTGTACTGAAAAGGTCATCTGCGTTGTTGACTCGGGCAACATCTCCTCTTGTGCCGTTAAATATTAATAGCTGAACTTGATTCTCTGCCTGGCACTTTAGCAAGCATGACTTGTTTCCCCCCCAAAAGTCTTATCTTGCGCGTGGCCTGGTTATTCCTGTCGATGTGTAACTAAAGAAACAGGCAGGCGGGGGCCGCAAAACGGCCGTGTGAAAGCAGGAAACAAACAGTGAGGAGCGTTGTGCTTTAATAGAGAAAAGAAGCAAAACATGGCCTCTAGTGCTCTTAAAGAAAGGAGGCCAAAGTTTTCAATCCTCCTATACTGGCTGAGACTGAGAAACAAACCTAAAAGGTGAGAAATATACGCAGAAAAGAAGACAAAATCGCTTCAAGACTAAGACAAATGTTATTGTACAGCTCGGCTTTCCTTATGTACAAGCAGCTTTTGAAGGTATGTACATCTTCAGAATACAAACATGCCCCGTCTGCTCAACACAAACCAAAAGTAAAAAGAAAGCTGACGGCGGCAGCGCCGCCATTCCTCAGTGGCGGCGCATTTTGACTTTGCGTGATGAGCTTTCGCGGTGTTTGTCGTAGTCCGCCTCGCGCTTCCTGTAGTCATCGGATGACAAACTGTGACGCCGCTGTCCAAAAGACGACGGCCGCCGGTTCTCCTCCTTGTCCATCTCCAGCACACGGGGCCTGCGCCGACAAGCACACGTCAGCAATGGCACCTTCACCGCATTTGCTTGAGCTACTTCACTGCATTTTAATTAATTTGAAAGAGTATTTTTTTCATTTAATAACCCCCAAAAATTCACAAGATGTATCATGAAATTGCATTTGTCAGAAAAGTGTTTTTATAATTAGAGGGCTGCAAGAAAACTGTCCATTATTGGTTAGATGAACCTGATATTTATATAATATAAAAAAAAAAAAAATAAAAAAATAAAAAAAAACCCAAAACGGTGCTCAGTTTCAAATTGACAGAGCAGACAGTACAAGACTGAAATCGGTAATGTTTCAGTTACTGGTTTGCTGCATAACATCTGTCAGAAAAACAGCAAAAATGTTGTTGACAAACATCTTATTTTGACAATCAGTCTGCTTTCAAGGAGGACGACAGAAATAAAAGAATATTTACTGCCAAGAGGCTAAAATTCAGCGCATTTACACAATTTTCCGCTAATGGCTAAAAAAACCAAATAGTTGATTCATTTGATAATGGATTAGTTGTTAGTTCATCATTTCAGCCTTTTGCGATTGTCAAATGCACATTCAAATAAGATTGGATTTTGCAATTTTGACCTGTGAGCAGCGTCTGGATCAGCCTTGCGATGCGAACGCTTTGCTTTGAGGGGGGGCGGCCGCTCAACCGGTGTCGAACTTAAAGGAATGTCAGAGTCCAGTCTAGGGGCGTCGGGTCGGGTTCTGAAAGAAATAGTCAATATTGCGTCATGTCTAAGACTACAAACAGGGGAGGTCGCCATCAAAAGTTGCAGCTGTGTTCTAGTTCACACACTTTTCTCAAGGGCTTTGAGAATCCTAAATAAAAACACAATCAGTAGCGGCCCCTGGAACGTTTTTGGGGGCGTTCTTTGATAGCCATTTCACGGATCAGTATGGAATTGGCTGAATGCATCAAAAAGTCTCACAGGCAGACTGTCCAGAATTAAACAGGCTGGCAGTGAATTTCCACAAACTTGTACTCTGGGAATAGCTTGAAAATAAAAGTGTGTGTGCGTGCGCACGCACATTAATACACACACACACACACATATATATATATATATACATAAAAATCTATATATAAATATATACATACACATATACGCATATATATATATATATACACATATACACACACACCCCCACACACACGCACCCCCCACCCCACACACACACACACATATATACATGTATATATAAATAAAATAATTAAACCTCAGACACCAGTTTTAGTGATCAACATCAATTTGGGTGAACATGTTGATCAATATGCACCAAAAATTCTTAAGGACCCAGGACTGACCAGGAAGACAGCCATTTAAGTCAGGTGAGACAAACTCCTATCAGGAAATTCACCCAAATGAGACTCAGGCAGAAAAATCACAAAAAAAAAAAAAAATCTGCTCCTGAAAACAGATTAAATTGTCCCTCGTACTGGCTAATGTTCCATGGTTATTACTTGACATTTCACCACCCCAAGCTTACATCATGAAACAGGAAGCGTATGAATTGCCTTTGATTGGAGTTTTTTTTAATTTTGGATGACTGTCTCATATTTTTGGTCGAGTTGGGAAAGGGCGATAAGTTTTAGACATAATATCACAGAGCAACTTTCCATCCTGTTCCCTCTCCAAGCCTTCAAGAGAAGGGCTGGACAAGCAACGTTGAGACAGTTGGGTCACACAGGACAGCCACAAGCCCCAAATTGGCTGATTTCAAGCAGGTTGTTCAAAAGGGTGAAAAATGTGCAGTTTATTATTTGATGCTTGGGCTAGGCTTCATTTGTCAAAAAAAACAAATCATAGAGTGGTGCTTTTGGACTCACTTCCTCAAGATGATCACCGCTCGCCTCTCCTTTATGTCCTGAGGTCTGATGCAGTGTGTGATGTCATCAGCAGCGTAGCCACTGAGACACAAATAACATGTTAGGCCATAGTTGTTCACTGCTGTTTTTAACACACGTTAAATCAAGTCCATTTGAAAAAATACACACCTAAAAAAAAAAAAAACATTCTGCAGTCTCAATAGTTGAAACAAAATTAGACTCTGAACATACACCAGTAATATGTTTGAAATTTGAATAGCATGGTGATATTAATCAACGTAATAATGTCATTGTAATTACATGATCTAAAAGCGAAGGGGGCTCAATTACAATTTAAAAAAAAAAAAAAAATTGCTACCCCAAGAGTATTTTTTTTTTGTTTTAAGGCCATGCTGCCCCAACTATTAATGGGTATTAGTTATGCCAATGTACAAAAAGGTTTATTGATTAGATATGCTAATGTATCAAAAACATGTTTATTGATTAGTAAATCAAGTGGCACCTGCTTCTCATGATCATATGTACGCAGGCATTAAAGAGATGTTTTTAATATGCTAAAACGGCATATTAAAATTTTAAAATGATGCAATTAAATTTGCACAAAAAAAACGGATTCAAATAAATCTGAATAATAAATTAGATATTGTTTTTATCTGACAATTCCTTTATTATTATTATTTTTAAATGTGATTGAAAAAAATCAGATTGCATTAAAATATCTAAGAGTTTAAGCACAAATGATTTGCTTTTTTTTTTTTTTTTTTAACTATTTTTGTTCAAATCTGATTTACATGAAGAAATACATGTAGGTTTAAATTACCTCCCTTTTTTAAATGACTTAGTTTAAAATAAAAGAAAATGAACGGTGAGTGCCAAGTGGCAGCTACCTAAGGACTGTGACGCTGCCGCGGTGGACGGGCAGCACAAAGACGGGCTCGGACACCCGAATGGGCTTGAACTGAAAGCGGCAACCGAAGCAGAGCGCGCTGTCGCTGAAGAAGGACACTGACACGATGGGCCGCGCGAAGATGTGCAGCGGGTCCACGTGGGAAACAATGCAGCCGCCCGGCTGGTAGTCGTTGATGACCGCGCTGTTGACGAAGCCCTCCGGGATGACGCCAGCGGAAACCAACCGCTGGATGACCAGCTCGTAGATCCAGCTGGGGATGTCGTCCACCTGCCCCTTGCGGTAGAGCCTTTCCTGGCCCGGGCCGCGCTTCTCCAGCTGCGCGCCGTATGTGTAGCCCTCGCCAAAGAAGTACTTGTTGCGCAGCGGTGCGCGATCCACCGTGTGCTCGCGGTAAAGTCCGGCCTCCGCCTTGGCCACTACCTCGTCGATCTTCTCCTCGATGCGCGCGCACTCTTCCGGCGTGAAGATGCTCTTCTGGAGCACGCTGCTACGCACTCGGTCGGCCTCCAGCTCGCGGAGCTCACCGCTGTCATCGCTGTGATCGCACTCGTCATCGTCCGACTCGCGGCGGCGTCGCTTTCGCCCCGCGCCGCCGTTACTCGTCCGGTAGTCGTCCCGTTGCGGCGGCATCGACCGGAGCTTGTCCCGCAGGTCGGAGAAGCTGCTGGTGGCCATTTACGCTCCAGAAACCAACGCCGCGGTGGTGCGGGGGAGGGGGGACAGGCTGCTAAGTTTAGCTGGCGGATGTCATGTGTCGGCAAACACGACGTCAAAAGCGGCCCGTGCTGGTGCGGATTCCGTTCGGCTATCACTAGTTAGCCGATAGCTCAATTGGGCTAACACGAGCTAATCCACGATATTCCTCAGCCGCTGCCCCGGTCGCCGCGTTTGGTGACGCTGAAAATCAGTCCCTGTTCTTATGTATATGACTCAGCTCGCGCGCTAGGCTAACATTGGCCAGTTCGCTAGCTTGCCCTGTAGGTTGACGGCAAAAATCAACCAGAGTTCGAGCGGATGAGGCTCCGCAGGCTAAAACAAGCTAGTCCGCTAAATCCCTCCGCCGGTGCCTAAAGCACTGCACTGGGTGACGTCAAAATCAATCAACAGCGCTCAATTTGGCTAACATTAGCTTGTCCGCTAAAGCTTCTTCCGTCTGGTTGACTTGGAAAACAATCCACGCTGGTGCGGGTGTGGCTCGGATCGCTCACCAAGGCCAAAGGAGCTAGTCCGCTAGAATGCACCGCTGGTCAGGGTGACGTAAAAAACAGGCCGTGGTCGTGGAAGTTTGACTCGTTCGCTGACTTATTAGCACGGTAGGCTAACCTCAGATGGTGTGCTGGTGAATGTGGTTCAGCTAGATGATAGCTCGATACGTTGACATTATTAGAGTCCGCTAGATTTTTCCGCCTGTGTCCCAACCGCTGGGCTGGATGACGTCAAACAGTAATCCGCGCTGGCGTGGTGGTAGCTCAGTTAGGGTAACGTTCGCAAACTTCCTTCGTGACTACAACGTAGCTTAGTTTAGCCGGGTTTGGCCGCTCCGTAGCCGCCGCCGAGAAATGCCACCAATAAAATACGCCGCAACATCTCAGGACACGTCGCCGCTATATTTCACAATGGCGTGTCCACCCGGATCGACTTTGTGGAATCCGAGGAAAACCCCGTCGTTCCTCGGGAAACACCAAAGCTCGTCTTTGGAGAGGGGGAGGAAAAAAACATGGAAATAAACTCGTGTAAACCTGCCAGATCTTCGCGCGTGCGCAGTAATATGCAGCCATATTGGAGCAGGACAGTCACGTGTCACACGAAGACGTCGAGGCCATTTTGGGACAGAAATGATCAAACTAATTATGCTCCAAAATAAATGTAAAAATAAACTAACCGCTTATTGTTTTTTTCGTTATTGTTGTATTCATGTTTACTGACAAAGAAAAGAACACACATTCACCCTTAATTTCTATTAAGGTCCTAAATATGCAAACTATTTTTGGCATCAATGCACCACAATGCACTGACATGACATTTTAACTATGGGGTGCTGATTTGCAACTGATTTATTGTAATGCTATCTCTTTTATATATATATATATATATATATATATATATATATATATATATATATATACAATGCAACAACAAACCCATCACATTTTCTTTTGAACAGTTGACAGAATTAAAAAAACATATATACCAAAAAACTGGCACCATACAAAACACGTAATGTAAAATACAGTGTTGCACATAAAAAAATAACAAATATCATTCACAAACGACCATTGACGTGTTTTAAAAATGAAACTTGATCCTTGAGCAACAAATAGGACCCAGCTATCTCGTATGAGGAGCGTTATAACATGGTGATCTCGCTGGGGGGCAGCGTGAGCCGCTTTTCGCGCACCGACATCATGTTCTCCACCTGCATGGCGACCACTCGACACAGCTCCAGGCCCTGCGGGAGAAACACCACCACCATTCAACAAATCCTGTGGCATGACTTCTTCATCTTCTTAATGTTCATACCTGTTCGAGCTGCAGCTGGATGACCCGCTGGGTGTCCATGTCGCCCAGGGCCAAGTCCACGTACGGGTAGCTGGCCCCGGCAGACGGCCTTTGAGTGCGGCTGGATTGCACCTCCATCAGGGGTACCACTGCCATCACCTCCTGCACGGGGCAAACATCACATCAATGGCGAAGTAGTACTCCCCAGATTTGTTTTTGGAAATTCAGCCCTTGGAACACGTTTCACTCAGCAACATGAAATTTGGAAGGGATATGTATCATGAGTAGAAATGACTAGAAGTATACAACTTGTATACTACTAGTATATAAATGAGTATACATGTAGTACAATTAAAGTCGAGACCTGTAAACTAAACTGTGGACGAGATGTACTGTATACAATTAGAATGCTAGCACCGTAAGACGATAAGGCGCACCTAAAAGTCTTAAATTTTCTCCATCATGGATGGGGCGCTCTTCTAATGTGGCATAGTATAGGACCCCTTGCTCGATATCACTTTAATAAGCCCATAGTATGGTATAATCTATAAATGTGTGACTTTCATGAGCGCTCTGCTGGACTAACAATTTGTGAGTGGATTGTGGAAGCACAGGCCAATTTGTCTACTTGCACTGTTGTTCGAGCGTTCACTAAATCATCTTCATCATATCTCAGGGGTCGCACGGTAGCGAGACTGACTCTGACAATGACGAGAGGGAACCTGGCGTGTTTGACGGAGAACTTGCCCAGCCGTTCATATCAGATACAGAAGATGAGGACTTTGATGGATTTGTGGATGCCAAAAAAAATAAAAAAGAACCTGAGTACTTTGTGAAATACTTCAATAAAGTACAATCAAACTCAGTTTTGCTCCCTCTGTCTATTTAAAAACACATGCTAGCATGAATGATAGCTTATTTTTTTAGCGTGCATGCATGCTAAGCGAAAAGAAATCTGCCATTTTGGTTTGATGTGGCCACTTTATGCTTACTTTGGCTATTTCTAGATCCAGCACTGCTTCAAAAAAAGTGAATTTCATACTTTTCACATGTGTATTTGTGTGTGATCTCACGTGAGTGCTTTTGTGCAGGAAGTGAAGACCGTTTTGATTGACCGCGACGATGCAGGGGGCATAGAAGGAGGTAGAGCTGCTACTGTGGATGTAGAAGAAGGACGAGCCAAACATTTGGAATGCGCTCACCAGTCCTGGATGCATGCACGCACACACGCACACGCGCACACACACACACACACGCACAAGATTAACATTCACATTTCCTCCTATCCCATGTGCATAATAAGGGGCGATCCAACATCATTATCAGGATTCATTTTTGGCGCTCGAACAACTGCAATTTTCAACCAACCTTTATTAAAGCGTTCAAACTAGCAAGAACCAAAGTGGTAAATTATTTCCCCAGCACTTTTAGTCAAATATTCCAGTGAAATGTGATTGAAGACAGATGGAGTCCAACTGGCAAACCATCAAGTTTCTTTTCGACACTCAAGCAGTTACGACTTTCTGTCCACTGCTCTCTATGAAAAAAGAAGCCAAGCCATTCTGTGACAATATTTCAGAAGCAAACAGATCAATAACTACAAATTTCAGGGGGACCTAAGCAAGAACTCTGTTGGTTTTCAAGCTAGTTTGAAGAGAGTTAGGGCCTGTTTCCTATTTTCTCTCCAGAGCTTTTTCTTAAAATGTCATTGATCTGATGTAATTTTGAAATACCTGCGTTCAAATCAAGTTACTTTACAGCGTGTGAGCAGCCACGACTTTGGGCTCTATTTTCCTAAGTAGCATAAATTCTGCGAGACATGGAGGTGGATAAGACCAGACTTGTTGTTGGTCATTTTCCAAATGATTGCAGGCCGGCGGTTCTGCGGGAAGAAGGGCTGTGCTGCTGTGAGAGTGGTCACAAATGATTTAAGTGCTGTTCAATTAAAGCAATTTATTTTATTTCCTTAAAACGTGGAGGGCTTGTCGCACATTAGTCTTAATATGATGGAAGGACATCTGTCTGAAGTGGTCACGTGGAGAATGCCGAGCGCAGTCCGAGCAGGAGTAAAGTTTTCATTGACGTCGCCAAAAAAATTGTTACTCCAAGACACACCTTCTGCTGCAGTTGCCCGCTCAGCTGGGCATAGCCCCGGCTGGCAAATTGGTAAACACACGCGGCGAGCCTTGCTCTGATACGTAGATCAAGGTTGAACGTTTTTCGCGCCATGACACTAATGCACTGCCTGCAAAATTAAAGACTGATGTTTATTGTTCAATATGAAAGTAGGAACCCAAGATGGGGATTTTGTTTTCATTTTCTTTTTTTCCTCCTTTAATCGACATACAAGGTCAAGTTGGTTCGTCATTAAATTTGGAAAATTAAGAAGCCGACTAATTATGGTGGTGAGCTCCCCACAGTTTTTGACAGATGACTGATGTTTTGCATGCTGTATCTTAATCTCACCTAGGAACTGTGCTCGGGCCTGATGCGGGCTGAGGGTCTGGACCTGCTGCATGTGCTGCGTTGCCATGGCAACCCACTGCTGCGGAGGCTGCTTTTTGAAGAGCGGTGCAGCCACGTACTCGGACAGCTCGTGTCTGCGGGAGACACAAATACCTTTTCACTCACTCAACTCATCTCAACTCTAGTTTTTTTTTCTCTACACAAGTCGCCGAGCTTCTCTGCTCCACTGATGCTTCAACCACGCCAGCAAGACAGCGACTAATAAGGGGACAGACACACTACTAGTGCAACTGATGAAGATAAAGATGTCCTTTATTAGTCCCACAATGGGGAAATTTGAAATGATGATGTAGAAACTGCCAACAAGTCTCTCCCAGCATGCTTGTTCAGTGTTGCATGGTGATGCTAAAATAAGCTCAATAGGAAAAACAAGTGTTGGGACACCTCTTAAACTGGAAGAATGCTATAAGTGTTGGGACCCCTTTAAAAAAAGTCAACATAATTAATTTGTCGGCTGCGTTGACCACTTGGCGTCATACTCAATTGTTGCTCGTCACATTTCAATCGACAAAGGAAATACCAATGACTCACATGCTTGGGATGAAGACGATATCATTGGCTCTGTGCTGCAAGGCAGCAAGCTTGGAGATCTGATGGAATTGCTGATCACTAACTTTGCCTGGTGGGAGAATGTTCAGGAGACCTTTGCGGTAGTCCGGAAGAATCTAGCGACATCGGCGAAAAACACGGTTAGGCATGCACGTGTTTCAGTTTAAATAGTGCAAATGTATTATCATAAAGTGCAACAGAAAGTATCCACAGTGCTTACAATTTTCAAAATATAAGCAGTGGGTATAAAAAGTCGACACACCCCTGTTCAAATGCCATTTTTTGGAGGGATATTGTGACGGAGCAGTACCGTCAATAAGGGCGGTACAGCATGGTCCCGGGGACGCAATTGCGCACACGCATGCACCGCACATTCCCATACTGATGCATTCAAGTCCATCCCGTTTAATACATACGCACCCACGTGGCACCACATCAATACTGTCATGATCCGCGTCGGGCATGACAGGTTTTTGTTATTGTTTTTGTGTGCATGTTGTTGTGTTTTTGTTTTGATCAGCTGAGTAGCGGCGTTTCCCCTCAGCACCTCGTCCTCACCAGTCACGCACCTGCTCACCGTTAACGATCACACACCTGATCCCCATCTGCTCCCCTGATTACCGGACTATTTAAGCATCCCATGCCATCAACCCAGTGTCGGGTCAATGTCCCTTGTTGTTCCCTGTTACTCCCTTTACGGACTGTCACGGCCACTCTCATTCTCGCCCTCGCCCTCGCCCTCGCCCTCGCCCTCGCCCTCGCCCTCGCTCATGCCCACGATCCCCAGTGTTTGTCACGGTCCTCGTTACTTGTCATTTTTGTTCTGTTTAGTCACGTTTAGTTTGTCTTTGTCATTTTGCACCCTGCCACGTTTGTTTGTCCACGCCACGTTGTTTGTCCTCGTTTGATTAATTTAATAAATTCCCTTTAGTTTACCCTTTTCCCTGCTTCCTCGCATTCTGGGTCCACCTCCTCCTCGCCCACCGGCGATCGAATCCTGACAAATACCACGTCAGTCACAGTTTTAATAGAGCGACCGAGGGTGCACACTTGGTAGTTTTATTATGGATGGAAGCATACACGGACCCACATACGGGCGCACGTTCAAGTTAACACTCACCAGTCACGAGACGCGGCAGACAACAGACACGACATAGAGGAAGACCAAACAGAGGGGGAGCTTTCGCATTTCTTAAATATGTTTGTTTTGCGCGACAATTATGTCAGATGATGCCCAAGGGGAGGGGCGAAGCATATATAGAGGGGGTTGTTTGTGAAAGAGGGGAGAGAGGAGGAGAGGTGCTGCAATGAAGGTAGTGCTGGAGAGCGAGACAGAGACGCATTTTGCAACGTAGCTCACAAGGTAGTTGTGGTTGAACTCCATTCAGTGGTTTTGTAAATATATAGATAGACACCGTTATTTTTGTAAATTACTTTATTTTCACAATTTTTCTGGGTTTTTGGACTTTTTGGGGACTTTTCACTGTGTTGCACCTTGGAAGGGCTGACACAAATAAACATCACTGTTGCACATATTCTGGCTGCGCCATTTATTTTGGAGGAGGTCGAAAAGGAACCTGCGACAGAGGGGTACACCCTGAACTGGTTGCCAGCCAATCGCAGGGCACCCAAAGACAAACAACCATCCGCGCTCACACTCACACCTAAGGGCAATTTAGAGTGTCCAATCCACCTGCCATGAATGTTTTTGGAATGTGCGAGGAAACCGGAGTACCCGAAGGAAACCCACGCAGGCACGGGGAGAACATGCAAACTCCACACAGGAAGGCCGGAGGTGGAATCAGACCAATAATAATAATACTTAACAAATATACTACTACTACTACTCTACTACTACTAATAATAATAATAATTTTCAGAATCAGAATGCCCTTTATTGTCATTGTACCTTGACTAATTGGCAGGGGGGTGTGCAAGACAATCTGTGTAGTCTCTACAATGTATAGCATAGTGTAGCGTGCTGCTTTTATAAAACAAACCAAAAGTTTCCGTGTTCTAAGAAAAAAAAAGATAGAAACATTGCACGTCCTACGAAGTGACTATTGCGCATGTGGACATCGCGATCGCGATGTTCAAATGGCATATCGTGCAGGCCTAAATAGAACTCAACGTTAATGGAAAACCCCATGATTAACACTGCATTATATGCCCTCCTTAAAATCACACTTGAAGTGTTATTTTGTCTGTACTTGTGTCAGTGTTGCGTGTAACAGGCTACAAAAGTAACAGCGTTACAGTAATATATTACATTTTTCAGTGACTAAGTAATACAATCAGTTACTCTCAAATTATTTGTAATGTTATTACATTTACTGAGTCTGGTAGCATTTTTCAAACTTCGGGACACCAACATGATTTTAATATAATATTTTGAAAGGAAGTGCAGCGTACCTCCTCAATTCCTTGGTAAATTACAAAGTGAACAATTAGACTATTACACAATAAGACTTCCTTGGCTCCCTGCGATTACGACGCAGTGCGGATAAATGTGTTTTCTTATTGAACTCTCTATGTAGGGTTTCATTTGCATTTGTATGATGATTTGCTTCCTTATTGGCTGAGAAGTTGTTGTGTGTGACACCAATCACAGTCATGGTTCAATGAAATAAAATGCAAAACACATCCTCAAAATAAAAGCAGGAAGTAACCTTTGTAAAACTCAGCATATAAATTGCGAAGAATTAAGTCATATCTATGTTGCTCCTGATGGTGTGTCATCAGTAGGTAGATGAGGTAATAGTGTGAAGCGCTTTGAGTACCGAGAGTAGAAAAGTGCTATACAAGTGACAGCCCATTTACCATTGAAAAGAACACCACTGAATCACTGGCTGATGTGGCCATAGGATAAGAGAAACTGATGCTGTGGCCACCATCTTCTCCTGATCGCAAACCCTATTGAGAACCTCTGGAGCATCATCAAGCAAAAGATCTACGAGGGTGGGAGACAATTCATATCCAAGTAGCAACTCTGGGACACTATTCTAACATCCTGCAAAGCAATTAAACCTGACACAGTTCTAGAGCTCACAAGTTCAATGGATCTAAGGCTTATTAAAATGAGATCAAGCAAGGGGTCCTATATTTCAGTGGCGGGCCGTGCACTCTCTCTCTCTCTCTCTATATATATGTATATATATATATTATATATATATATATATATATAAAATCTATATATATATATATATAATATATATATATATATATTAGGGGTGTAACGATACACAAAATTCACAGTTCGGTTCGGTTCGATTCAATACATTAGTGTCACAGTTTGATATTTTTTTGATACAATTTTTTTAAATTGATAGTTTATTGAAGCTACTTACATTTGTTTAAACTCAAAAGCACACATTTTTTCATTTCATTAAATCTAAGCAACACCTGATTCGTTTTCTGCTGCGCGTACTTAGCAACATATTAAAAAAAACAGCACCATGAAAAAAAACAAGAAAATTGTACGAATACAAAATAAATTACCTGAGAAATGACCCATATTCTGTGGTGCATTCTAAGCAACAGATTACAGTATATTTGGGAAGTAGACAGCTCCTGAACAAATACAATTTAGACTATACTTATCTTGTGAAGTATATATTCAGCACCATTAACTTATTAAACAAAAACAGGACCTTGAACTTAAACTCTTGGGTTAAAGATATTGGCTATATATGTATTAAAAAATAATATATTAGACAATTTCTTTATTTTTTATATTAAATTAAAAAATATTTTTCTGCAATTCATATTTATCAGTCGAGTATACATAAAAAACAATTATCTTCCTTAATATCATATAATTTGAAACATCATTTTTAAAAAAAAATTTGAATCAATGTAACACAAACTCATCCAAATGCAGTAGTGTATCAGAGTGGGTGCTTGACTGTATTTTCAGAATAGGCAGTTTAAGCGCCATTTCACAAATGTTTCAATTTTTATGGATAATAATTGCAAATATTTGTTTTTTACCATTTGTATGTTTGTGAGAAGAAATTATACATTTCTTTGTCTTTTGTAATTATTAAGATTTTATGGAGTGAAACGTGTCAACGTTCTCGGGCGCAATTCTTTATTTACTGTAATGCACGAAGAAGAAAGTGTTATTTGGTTGAAGAAGAAATAAAGATGATGGCGAAGGAGCAACACGGTCTTTTTACCGTGCTTCGGCCATCAGTGTTTGTTCAAGCGTAAAAAGTTGTTTTTGTTCGCCATTTCATGAAGACGTTGATGTGGCGGTTCGGGTTTGGGGGGGGCCTGGCGAGTGTGATTGCTTGCAGGTTCTCGGCGTTTTCCAGCCAGGCACACCCCCGGATAGAGTGGGCGTCGGCTCCTGCGCACCTGCTGCTCATCAGCGGCAATCACCGCCAGCATAAGACCCAGCCACGCCAGGAGCCAGACGCCGGATTATCCAGTCTTCTTATGTGGTACTGGCTCATGTCCCGACACGCTGTCGGCTCGTCTGATCTTGTCGCCTCCCGTGCTTGTCTGACTTCCGTGCCTTCTTGTTCCCCCTCCAGCCGTCCGTTGCCCGTCCGGACCCGAGCTACCCGCGCCCGTCTCCGAGTTCCTGATCGGCGTTCGTCTCGCCAGCGCTCCCCCCGCCGCGCCGCTCACCTGCCTCTTCCGTGCCGCTCCCGCTGCTCCTCCACCAGCCCGCCATCTACTCCCGGTGCTCGTCGCCTCGACGCCCGCCCGCCGATCCTCGCTCCCGCAGCCGCATTCTCCGATCGGCCCGCTTCGCCGCCTCCTCTGTCAATAAACCCTGTTCCTACTACCACAGTCGCTCTTGGGTCCTCCTTCCCCAACTCTCGGTTCTCCGAAACGCGACAGAATAATCCGGCCATTCCAATGGACCCAGCGACCCCGGATTCCCTCGGGGAGGCGCTCGCCCTCCAAGGAAGCCTGCTCGAGCGCCACGAGAGGATGCTACAGGAGTTCCCGGGCTCCTTCCAGGCAGTCCACCGCCAACTCACGCACCTCTCCAACCAGGTGGGCTTGCTCGTTCCTTTCTCCGATCTCCCGGGCGGTTCTTCCCCGGCTTCCCCCGCTCCCGCAACGTCCTTCCCGGGCAGCCGGGAGCCCCACGTCCCCACGCCAGTGCCCTACTCCGGGGATTTAGGCTCTTGCAGCCAATTCCTCCGACCGGGCGAAGATAGCTTACATGATTAACCTGCTCCGCGGCCGCGCCGCTAAATGGGCTACGGCGTTGTGGGAGGCTTCGTCACCGGCGATGTCGTCCTACCCGGAATTTTGCCGAGAGCTGCGACGCGTGTTCGATCACCCCGTCCGAGGACGCGAAGCATCCCGGAGACTGCTCGCTCTTCGACAAGGCTCCCGTTCGGCAGCCGACTTTTCTGTCGAGTTTCGCATCCTGGCTCACGAGAGCCGATGGAACGAGCCGGCTCTCCGCGAGGTCTTCCTAAACGGGTTGACCGACTCCCTCAAGGACGAGCTGGCCGTGCGCGACGAAACCTCGACCCTCGAAGAGCTAATCGTTTTAGCCATCAAGGTCGACCACCGGTTATGGGACCGGCAGGCCGACCGGTCCCGGCGACCGCCCAGGCCAGCCGCTCGCCCGGCAACCCCTCTCGCCGAGGCCAGCCCTCCGGTTCCGGCCCAGCTGGCCGTGCGCGACGAAACCTCGACCCTCGAAGAGCTAATCGTTTTAGCCATCAAGGTCGACCACCGGTTACGGGACCGGCAGGCCGACCGGTCCCGGCGACCGCCCAGGCCAGCCGCTCGCCCGGCAACCCCTCTCGCCGAGGCCAGCCCTCCGGTTCCGGCCCAGCTCCCCGCCGGCCCGGACGAACCCATGCAACTGGGAAGGACTGCTCTGGACGCCCAGGAGCGTCAGCGACGCCTTGCCCAGCAACTGTGCCTCTACTGCGGCAACTCCGGACACTATCTCGCCACCTGCCCTGTCAAACCAAAAGAGCAGGCTCGGCGTTGACGGAGAGCCCAACGTCGAACCTCCTGGTGTCCGCCACTGGCTCTTCATCCCGGATGTCGGTCCCCGCACGGGTGCTGGGGAAACACAACCCTCTCCCGGTCACCGCGCTGATCAACTCGGGGGCCGACGGGAGCTTCCTGGACCTAACCCTGGCACGCCAACTCGGGGTCTCGATGGAACCCCTCGCCTCCCCCCGGCGGTTGGTGGCGCTGGATGGACACCTTATTGCCCAGGTTTCCCAGCAGACCACCCCCCTGACCCTCATCGTTTCGGGCAACCACCGGGAGTCCATCCAGCTGTTCCTCATCCACTCCCCCCAGGTTCCCTTGGTGCTGGGCTTCCCGTGGCTCCAGACCCACAACCCGACCATTGACTGGAGGAGATGTTCCCTCACCGGATGGAGCGAGTTCTGCCACTCACACTGCCTGCGCTCCGTGGATCCGGCTCCTTCATCTCCTTCCCCCGCTCCTCCTCCGCCCGACGTTTCCGCCGTGCCTCCCGAGTACCACGACCTCGCCCAGGTCTTCAGCAAGGACCTCGCCCGCACTCTCCCTCCCCATCGGCCCTACGACTGCGCCATCGACCTCCTCCCTGGCGCTCCTCTTCCAAACAGCCGCCTGTACAACATCTCCAGGCCGGAGAAGGAGGCGATGGAGAGCTACATCCGCGATTCCCTGGCCACCGGGCTCATTCGTCCCTCCTCATCTCCCCTGGGAGCTGGGTTCTTTTTCGTTAAGAAGAAGGATTCCTTGCTCCGTCCTTGCATTGACTTCAAGCCCCTGAATCAAATCACCATCAAGAACAAGTCTTTGCTTCCCCTCATTGACCCTTCCTTCGAGCCCTTATGCGAGGCCCAGGTTTTCTCCAAACTGGACCTCCGAAACGCCTACCACCTGGTACGTATCCGTGAGGGCGACGAGTGGAAGACAGCGTTCAACACTCCCCTGGGTCACTTTGAGTACCTCGTGATGCCTTTCGGCCTCACCAACGTACCAGCAGTCTTCCAGGCCCTGATGACAGACATTTTTCGCGACATGCTGAATCGCTTTGTGTTCATTTACCTGGATGACATTCTCATCTTCTCCCGCTCTCTCCCAGATCACCGCCGACACGTCCGTTTGGTACTCCAGCGCCTCCTGGAGAACCGGCTGTTCGTCAAGCCCGAGAAGTGCGAATTCCATGTCCCCTCGGTGCCTTTCCTGGGCTACATCATCGCCCCGGGAGCAAGGATACAACCTCTACGTGGTCTCCCGGACGAGTCGGCGGCCCCCCGTCGACGACGAATGTATCCTGCCGGCACCCACATCACCCCACGACTCGGCCCGAAGGACCGGTCAGGGAGAGGGCGCCGCCACTATCTTCTGCCACCTTTTTGAGATGGGAGGTCGACTCTCCGGCTTTGGCCTCCCTTCTCCTCATCCTGGCCGGAGACATTGAGACGAACCCGGGCCCGGACTCCTGCTACTCCTGCGGCCGTCCGATCCGGAAATCATCTCCCCTGCGGTGCCGGGCCCCCAATTGCCCCGCCCTCTGCCACCATCAGCTGAAATGCAGCGGCCTCACTCGCGAGAGGCTGCGGCGCGACAGCTCCTGGCAGTGCGTGGCTCACGGTGGCCCGGCCCCGCCGTCACCTCCAACGTCAGGGCGGATTTGCTGTGGTTGCAAGCAGACGATTCAGCGGGGTATCCTTGCCCTCGAATGTCAACAGCCTGAATGCGAGACGCTCTGCCACAGGGGGAACCGATGCCGTGGCCCAGCACCCACATCCTCCTGGTCTTGCCCCGATCACCGGAGCCGGACCGAGACGATAGCCGGCCGACCAATAACAACACTAACAGTGAATCCACCATCAGGCCCAGTGGAGAGGGTGCGCTGCGGTGCCTGCCACAAAGCAATCACCGTCGCAAATCCGCTGACCTGCCGCAGTTGTGAGACGAAATTCCACCTCCAGTCGAAGTGCTCCGGCGCCACTCATGACGCAGCCGCAGCACTCCGGCTCACTCAGCTCTGGTCCTGCCCGCGATGCTGTGCAGCGCCCAATCTCCCGGGCCCGCTGCCGCCGGCGACCAAGCCCAAGACGACCCACATCACCAGCGACGCCCCGCTCAGACCGGCTTTGCGTGTCCTTCAATGGAACGCCGACGGCCTGAGCACCAAGTCTGGTGAACTGGAGGGCCGCCTCCGGGACCTCAAAGCGGACATCTGTCTGCTACAGGAAACAAAGCTGAGACCTCAAGTTGCCACCCCAGCCTTCCCGGGTTACGCGACCGTCAGAGTGGACCGCCCCAACGGCCAGCGAGGGGGCGGCCTACTCACGTTGATCAAAGAGGACCTACCCTTTGAAGTCCTGGGCCATGCCTGCTATGGCCTCCTGGAGTCTTCTTCAGTCAATGTTCGCGTCTCCCGACGCCGATGGCTGACACTACACAACCTGTATGCCCTACCACGCCGTGAGTCCGCCAACGACGACGCCGACAACCTGGACTTCTCCTGGATCTCGGCGTCGGGTGACACCATCATGGCCGGTGACCTGAACGCGCACTCGCCCCTCTGGGACCTGACACAACCGAGCGACCGACGGGGAGAGGCGATCGAGGAATGGCTTGTGTCATCACACCTGAGCGTCCTCAACAACGGCGCCGCTACCCGGGTCAACCGGAACACCGGGGGCCTGAGCTCCCCGGACCTGTCCCTCGCTAACCCACAACTGGCGAACCGGACGACATGGCTTGTCACGGAGGACCTGGGCTCAGACCACATACCCATCCTGATGGAAGTGGAGCTTGAAGTAAAACCCACCTGCCCGCCCATTCACCGCCCCCGATGGAACTCCCGTGACGTCGAC
Source organism: Idiotropiscis lumnitzeri (assembly GCF_059441095.1). Classification (NCBI taxonomy): domain Eukaryota; kingdom Metazoa; phylum Chordata; class Actinopteri; order Syngnathiformes; family Syngnathidae; genus Idiotropiscis; species Idiotropiscis lumnitzeri. The sequence goes on from NC_142398.1 coordinate 3,712,364, forward strand.
TGGGCCGCCTTCACCGACCAGGTGGAGACCACCATCAGCGGCTTCCGCGGTCACAAAATCCCCTCGCTACACCACCGTCTACTTCGCTTCAACAAGGCGCTGATCGATGCAGGTAACACTGTGGTGGGGAAATCCACACAGGGGCGCACAACGAAGTCCTGGATGACCCCAGAGGTGAAAGAGGCGATCAAACGGCGCAACCGTCTCCGCCGCGACATCGGCGTCAACAGGGAGGAGTGGATCGCTGCCTGCCAAGAAGTCAACAGCCTTGTTCGCGACGCCAAAGACACTAAGTGGGCAGCCCTATTGGCTGACCTGGAACACAACCCAGACACCAGCAGGACATGGCGGGTGATCCGGTCTCTGAGTGGGACCCCTGACAGCCGTGCACAGAACGAAGCGTTGCAGATCGGCGGCCGACTCTTCGCCACAAACGTGGACAAGGCCAACGTCTTCGCGCGTCACTATGCCACAGTAAGCCGTCTACCCATCACGAGAGACGACCGACTCCGCTGCCATCTTCCCCTCAAGAAACGCCTTGACGTGGCTGGCTCAGAAGACGATGATAGCTGTGGCAACTTCCACATGGGAGAACTTGACTCAGCCATCGCTCAGATGAAGCCCAACGGCGCGGCGGGCCCAGATGACATCCCACCTTCTTTCCTGAAGGCCCTGGGCCCGGAGGCTAGGACGGAGCTTTTGGAGATTTTCAACTCTTCCTTCAGATCCGGTGTATGCCCACAAATTTGGAGACAAGCGACCATCCTGCCACTTCGTAAAGCCGGCAAACCTGGGAGCAAACTCTCCTCTTATCGCCCGATCAGCCTCACGTCCTGCGTTGTGAAGACAATGGAGCGCATGGTCCATAACCGCCTCTACTTCCTGGCGGAATCCAGGGAGTGGCTCTGCAAGGAGCAAGCCGGCTTCAGGAAGCTCCGCAGCTGTGAGGACCAGGTACTCTATCTCACACAGAGGATCAGCGACGGGTTCCAACAAGCCCGCCCGCAACGGGGAGTCATGGCCCTGTTGGACTACAGCAAGGCCTACGACAGGGTATGGCGCGAGGACCTTCTACTGTCCGCTCTGGAACTCTGAGTACCGGGGCGGACGGTCCGTTGGGTCTGGAGCCTCCTCACGAACCGGCGAGCTAGGGTGCAGATCAACGGGGAACGCAGGAAATCCTTGCTCTTCCGGCAGGGTTTACCCCAGGGCTCCGTCCTCGCCCCCCTCCTCTTCCTGCTCTACATCAACAGCCTCCGGTCTGTCATCCCGGAAGGCGTCGACCTCGCACTATACGCAGACGACGTGTCGTTGCTATCGCAGAAGAACAATAAGGAGGAGGCGGAAGCCGCTCTCCAGACGGCGGTGAACGCGGTGGGGGAATGGAGTCGGACAAAGAAGATGGCGCTCAACGCCACCAAGAGCGAGGTGGCCTTCTTCTCAACGAACTCCCACGAGGCCTCCTGGTCTCCCACGATCTCCCTCAACGGCTCACCCCTCAGCCACAACCCCACCCCGAAGTTCCTCGGTGTAACCCTGGACCGAACGCTCAGCTTTGGCCCCCATGTGAAAGCGGTGACATCCAAAGTCCTCTCCCGCAACCGCATACTGGCCTGTCTGAGTGGGTCGAAATTTTGCTGGCTCAAAGTCAGCCTGCGCTCCGTCTTCACCGCCCTCCAACGCAGTGTGATGGACTACGCGGCTCCTGCGTGGCAACCCTTCCTCTCCGACACTTGCCGAGCCGACCTGGAACGAGCGCAGAACTCAGCGCTGCGCCTAGTGACAGGACAACTCCGCTCATCACCGATTGAAGCCCTTCAGCTCGAAGCTGGTGTAAGCAGCTATAAGACGCACTCGCACCAACTCACGGCCATCGCCTACGAGAAAGCCGCGCGACTGCCGTCCACACACCCGAGGTCCCAGATCCTGACTGCGAACGTGAGACATCGGCTACAACGCTCCAGTTGGCGACTTGAGGCCAATAAACTTTCCACGACGCTCCCAGCTGGGCTGTCGGCAAGAGCCTCCCTCCAAGTCCCAGTGGAATGCCCATGGTTGAACGACTCCGGACTCTGGACGGTGTCAACCTCCATCGGGATGACCACAAAACAAGACGCTCCATCTGTCCTGCGCAACTTGGCCACTGCGGCCATTCGTGCCACCGAGCCGGAGCTGACCATTTACACGGATGGCTCTGCAACGGAAGGCGTCTCGAATGGAGGGGCAGCAATGATTGCCGCCTCTGGGGACCCAGCTGACGTCCAACCAACGACGGTGCTTATGCAAAGGGGCGCCGAGTTCACGTCGTCCTACGAAGAAGAGAGGGAAGCTATGACGATGGCCCTCGAGTGGCTCGTTCACTCAAACGCCCACACGAAGGTGACAATCTGCTCCGACAGTCAATCCCTTCTGCAGGCCATCTCGAGCCGCGCCGCAGACACCGCCCACATCCGGCAACTGCTGAATGCGCGCCCTGGCAAGACCTCTCTTCTTTGGATCCCGGGCCACTGCGTTCTGCCCGGCAACGAACTCGCCGACACCCGAGCCAAAGAGGCCGCCTCCAACCACTCCGAAGCCTTCCGTCCTGTATCGTTTCGCGCAGCCGCGACAACTATCAAACGCCGCATCCGTGACGATCCCCCTAAGCACGAGCGGACCGCAGCCGCCTATGAAGGGTTCTCTTGGCGCGCAGACAGCTCCGCTGCTCAATCAAGGCAGGACGCCGTCCTCATTGCTCGGCTCCGTGCGGGCCACCACCCCAAGCTCCGGGCTTAGGAGCACCTCCTTTGCCCTACAGCCGACCCCACATGTCCACTATGTGGAGGGGAGCCGCAGACAGTCCAGCACTGGCTCCTGCGGTGCCCCCGACTCATCCCCCTCCGGCAGAAGATTTTCGGCGATGCACCTCCTCCTTACAACGTCCTCTCCACTGAGACGCAGAAGGTGATTGCACTAGCTGGGCAATCCTTGCTCTGAGGTCCCGCGCAGGCGCTAGCCCAACAACAACAACAACAACAACAACATCATCGCCCCGGGGCAACTCCAGCCAGACCCCGCCAAGATCCGAGCCGTGGTGGAGTGGCCCACGCCCGCGACTCGCAAGGAGCTACAGCGCTTCTTGGGGTTCGGCAATTTCTACCGCCGCTTCATCCGGGACTACAGCAAGGTAGCCAGCCCTCTCACCGCGCTCACCTCCACAGCCACCCCTTTCCAGTGGACTCCGGCGGCATCCCAAGCCTTTGCCCATCTCAAAGAGGCCTTTACCAGTGCCCCGGTGCTCAAACACACCGACCCCTCGCAACAATTCATCATCGAGGTGGACGCTTCCGACACCGGGGCGGGAGCCCTTCTCTCCCAACGGGATCCCGTAACCCAGAAGGTTCACCCCTGTGCTTTTTTTTCCAGGCGCCTGTCCCCGGCGGAAAGGAACTGTGATGTCGGAAATCGGGAACTGCTGGCGGTGGTGTGGGCCCTCCAAGAGTGGCGACATTGGCTTGAGGGTACCACGACCCCCTTCCTGGTGTGGACCGACCATAAGAACCTGGCCTACCTGCAGTCCGCCAAGAGGTTGAACCCTCGCCAGGCTCGCTGGAACCTCTTCCTGAGTCGCTTCAATTTCACCCTCTCCTTCCGACCCGGCTCCAACAACGGTAAGGCTGATGCCCTCTCCCGCCTGTTTTTGTCCCCCGCCAGCCCAGACACACCCGAACCCATCCTACCCTCCTCCTGCCTCCTGGGAGCGGCCACCTGGGAAATCGAGCGGATCGTCAGAGAGGCCCAGCAGAAACAACCGGACCCCCGGCCAGACCCCTCCGACCGCCTGTACGTACCCGATGCCGCGCGGTCTCAGGTTCTCCAATGGGGGCACTCGTCCTCGCTTACCTGCCATCCGGGCGTTGCGCACACCCTCCGCTTCCTCCAGCAGCACTTCTGGTGGCCCCGCATGGCAAAGGACACCCGCAAATTCGTGTTGGCTTGCTCAGTCTGTGCGCGAGGTAAGGCCTCTCACTCGGTCCCGGCCGGCCTCCTCCGTCCCCTGCCCATCCCGAGTCGCCCCTGGTCCCACATCGCCCTGGATTTCGTCACCAGCCTTCCTCCCTCCAACGGGCACACCGTCATCTTAACCATCATCGACCGTTTCTCCAAGTGCGTGCATTACATCCCCCTTCCCAAGTTGCCCACCGCCTTGGAGACGGCCAAACTCCTCTAACAGCACGTCTTCCGACTCCATGGAATTCCGGTGGACATCGTTTCCGACCGAGGCCCCCAGTTCTCATCGCTGGTCTGGAGAGAGTTTTGCAAGGCGGTGGGAGCCACGGCCAGTCTCTCCTCCGGCTACCACCCGCAGACTAACGGGCAGACCGAGCGGGCCAACCAAGACCTGGAAGCGGCGCTTCGGTGCGTGGTGGCCCGTAACCCGGTCTCGTGGAGCGAGGCCCTACCCTGGATCGAGTACGCCCACAACTCCCTCTCCTGCGCCGCTACAGGTATGTCACCCTTCATGGCCCGTTTCGGTTATCAACCCCCTCTGTTCAGTGACCAGGAGCACGCCGTGGCCGTCCCTTCCGTCGAGGAGCACATCCGCCGGATCAGAGGAGTCTGGGCCGAGGTGAAAGCCTCTCTCACTCGCACGGCGCAGAGGAACAAGCGCTTGGCCGACCGCCACCGGTCCCCGGCCCCGGACTACAAACCCGGCCAGATGGTGTGGCTCTCGTCCCGCAACCTCCCACTGCAGACGGATTCGCGTAAGCTGTCTCCCCGGTTCATCGGCCCCTTCCCAATCACGAAAATAATTAACCCGTGCTCCGTCCGGCTCAAGCTCCCCGACTCCCTTAAGATTCATCCCACCTTTCACGTCTCTCTTGTCAAGCCTGTTTCCTTCAGCCCTCTGAGCCCTCCGACCGTCTCCCCTCCACCCCCCCTGATGATCGACGACCACCCGGCATTCACGGTGCCCAAAGTGTTGGATGTGCGGCGCCGGGGTAGAGGGTTCCAGTACCTGGTGGACTGGGAAGGTTATGGCCCTGAGGAGCGCTCGTGGATCCCTCGCAAGCCCTTCCTAAACGACTCCCCGATCAGGGAATTCTACGCCCTACACCCGGACAACCTGGGTAGGACGCCAGGAGGCGTCCGTTGAAGGGGGGGTACTGTGGCGGTTCGGGTTTGGGGGGGGCCTGGCGAGTGTGATTGCTTGCAGGTTCTCAGCGTTTTCCAGCCAGGCACACCTCCGGATAGAGTGGGCGTCGGCTCCTGCGCACCTGCTGCTCATCAGCGGCAATCACCGCCAGCATAAGACCCAGCCTCGCCAGGAGCCAGACGCCGGATTATCCCGTCTTCTTATGTGGTACTGGCTCATGTCCCGACACGCTGTCGGCTTGTCTGATCTTGTCGCCTCCCGTGCTTGTCTGACTTCCGTGCCTTCTTGTTCCCCCTCCAGCCGTCCGGTGCCCGTCCGGACCTGAGCTACCCGCGCCCGTCTCCGAGTTCCTGATCGGCGTTCGTCTCGCCAGCGCTCCCCCCGCCGCGCCGCTCACCTGCCTCTTCCGTGCCGCTCCCGCTGCTCCTCCACCAGCCCGCCATCTACTCCCGGTGCTCGTCGCCTCGACGCCCGCCCGCCGATCCTCGCTCTCGCAGCCGCATTCTCCGATCGGCCCGCTTCGCCGCCTCCTCTGTCAATAAACCCTGTTCCTACTACCACAGTCGCTCTTGGGTCCTCCTTCCCCAACTCTCGGTTCTCCGAACCGCGACAGTTGAACAACGAAAATAAGAAGAAACTAAAGGAATCTAAAATAACCTCTTTAGGCAGAAACTAAACACTTTATCCCTTAAATTGTTTTTTTAAACCACTGTACTTTGTATACAAATAAAGATGTATTGGAGTGCATTGTACAACTACAAAATATTTTAAATTAAATCAATAAAATAAAACAGGTATAGTTGCATTTAGGCGCACTAATTTCCATCCTCCGCAACTTCTTTCAGACTTTTCTGGTTAAATCATCAGTCGTGTGACTTTCGAGCAGCTGTGTCTGAATAACGTTGCATTTGATGTCCCACTCCGCAGTGACGTTAAGTGCCGTAACGGTCAACTGGCGCAGCGGGGGCTGCTGACAAAGCTGCGGCTATTTTGACTCTCGTCTTGTTGTACAAATCAGAAATTGCAGTATTGGTATTGCAGTATTGGTGAAATAGGTCCGCGCAGGAACCTTAGAACGTTCCAGACATTTTCACATTGAAGTGATTTCAGCGTAAATGTGACCATGTTTGTTGCACTTCCACCGACGTAGTTAGCATTGTGTGACACTTGCGACCTACTGTTGAAGTTGTAGTCCACAACACGCTTTCCATCTGGTGCATACTTGAAAACTAAATTACTTCCAAACGCTAGACGTGAAGTTTGGTGGAGCTTCTTCCGCTTCAGGTATGCTTTTCGTGCATCTTGAGCCAAAATGAATATGGGAGGGGCAGTAACGTACAGTGAATGGGTCTGAGCTCGCCAATCCAGCATATAAAAGGTCGAGTAGGCAGCGTTGCTCCTCATCGTCATAACATTTTGCGTATTGTTCGATCCAGTGCGCACCGAACCGTGACCACTGTATCGAACGATTCAATACAGATACACGTATCATTGCATCCCTAATATATATATATATATATATATGTATATATATATATATATATATATATTTAACTGTAGCTTATAGCATGGTGCGATCCCATAACCTCTGCAATGTGAGGCCGTCGTGCGAACCAGTCGGCGACCATATTTTATGGTATACAGTCTGGGATTATTTATTTACTGGACAAAATATCACTTTCAGAAGTAACATTAAAAAAATAAATCTCATTCATAACAATATTAATCAAAGGTAGTGATCTCCCACACGAGAGTCAAAACAGCCCAGACTATACACCCATTAGGAGAAACTGGGGGTTCAGTATCTTGCTCAAGGATACGTCCATCGGCCACACGGTTCTGAAACAACCACTCTACCACAGAGCCACCCCGCCAACTGATTTAAAAAAATAAAAGTAATTTAAAACTAAGTTAAGTGTTGAGTAACCACAGAGTAATATTGTAAAGGAATTTATTACTTTCACATGCAAGTAACATGTAATATGTACTATATTACATTTTGGAAGTAACTTGCTCAACACTGACCTGTGTATAATACAGTCCCTCTAATTACTGGCATTTTTTATCATCAGAGTGCCTAATATGAATGAATAATGATTCAAAACATAGCAATAAAGTGTAAATGCTTTTCAATTCAGTGTCAAGGCGATGCTCTTTTCCCATATTGGATTAGGTTCTTTCAAAGCATTTCTAAAATCATATGATTGCAAATCTTGTTCTTGCTTAGTAATTTTAAAAAAGCTATTTTTTATTTATATGCTTGAAAATCTCTTAAAACATTTATGATCTGTACTTTAAATTGGTGAAATGCAAAGGATAATGAGTTAATACATTGTGTATCAAATGCACCAAAACTATAATGTTTGTTTTATTTATAAATGTTTATTTTTGGCAACCCTTCGGTACTGCCTCCGTACTGGAAAACATGTAAATCACGTGAAAAAAATGTAATTTCCCAAGTGCTCTATGTAATACAGAACTTTGATTTGAGAAATGAGTACTATTCAGAGGATTTTACATTAACTACCACATTCAGACGTTGGCATCAGCACACTCCTGCCAGAATTGAAAGTGCCTCTGATCAAGCCTGAAAAAAGTTAATCTTTGCGCGGGCTTTTCTTGACATGGTTTTGCGCTCCAGAATAAACCTGAAGGTTTTGTGCTGACACTGTCGACTAGTTGGAAAAGTATAATATATAATTCTCTCCACCTGTGTGTACCATTTGCAAATGTGCCATACCTGGTTATAGTGCATGGCCACATAGAGCTCGTTGTCAAATTTGAGAGGTTGAATCCAGACCACGCGTCGGAACCAGAAACTGTAGTTGTTGTCCACCAGCTCAGCTTGGGTGGCGACGTCCAGGATGTACTCGTGTTTGTTGAGAGGTCGCACATTCTGACCTGACCAGCATGTGTGACTTATTATCACATACAGTAAATGTTTCCAGACCAGTTGGAGTTCAGAAGGGTTAACCTTGACATCCCAATGTCAGGTGGCTACTTGTTATCATAACTGATGTATTTTGTAGTTCTTGTTAGCATAACAAACGGTGTGCCAAGATTAGTCCACTAATCACGACAACGTCAACGATCAAAATTGTCGACAATTAATTTAAATATAGTTTTTTTTATATATTCATTTATTGCATTGCTTTTCGCATGAAACTGCCTCGTTTTGCGCTTTCCTCGCTGGCTGTATATGCCTGTCTAGGGCGCACATGCTCAGCCGTGGTGATCCCGGTCATTAGTGATGGGTGTCATCATGGCTACCTGTTGTTTGCAACTGAGTCATATACATATATATATAAATATATATATATATATATATACATATATATATATATTTATATACACTCACACACACATGCACCCCCCCCCCACACACACACACGCACGCACACGCACACACACTTAAGACGCCGTTTGTGAAGATCTTGTAGCGTAGACGTTTGCTTTTGTGACGTTTTCAAAGACTTTTTCCAAAGTGAGGCCTTCACAGGATCGCGAACTTTGAACTATTTGCCAGACGCCTACGTTGTGTTTGTAATGCCTTAATCAATGCCGACATGAAAGACATAAATTAGCGATTGCATGTTTTGTATTTTCTAGGTAGTATTATGGTGACGTGAGGGCGCAATAATAAAATGTAATACTACTTGAACAAAGCAGTGTCTGGGTTCTCAAACAAGTTGGTGTTTTTTTTTTAAATTAATTAATTAATTAATTAATTTATTTATTTTTTACCTCCAGTCATTTTGACAGTAGGGGGATTCCGCCCAAGAGCGACAATATCTTCACTTTCCACTGTGGACCCTTCTGAACTGAACTGCAAGTGTTTTTTTTTTTGTCTTTACACGCACCTCCGTCTGTGACCAAAAAGATGGCATACTCCTCGATGGCCTCCAACCTGTGCAGGCCCATCTCGGAGCACAGCTCCTCCCTCACCTCCAGCGAAACAGAACATGTTTTGATCTTCACATGGTGTTCCAGGCCGCCTGGAAAGAGGAACAACTGACGCTTGGAGCTTCTGCCCGCCTGCAGATGTCCAAACAAAGGAGGACGGCGTCAGAGTGGAAGTGAATAAAGAGTGTGGACATGCTGAAATTATTTTACCATCATGGCTTTCAGCTCCATGTTGTTGGGGGTGACGCTGCGGCCGCTGTATTGGAAAGTTTTTTTCAGGTTCTGTTGGCACGCCTTGGCGATCCCTGCACACAAAAGCATTGGGCCACTGACACCTTATTGGTCAGTTAATCTTTTACAAGATGAGCCTTATGCAATTGGCCAGTTCAGGGTGCACCCAACCTACTGCCCGAAGGAAGCAAGGATAGGCTCCAGCACCGCCGCGACCCTTGTGAGGCTAAGTGGCTCGGATCTTGGATGGAAGATGAGCCTTTGACTGGTTGGTGTTTTGACGCTCATTCTCCATTGAATCAATTGTAGAGTCTTAATTCTACCACCAAGTGTATTTGCAAGTAGCATCCATGTAGCAAACGTGTGCGTGGTGTGTGTTACCCTTATACTGCACCCCAGCACCAATGGAGGCCTGCGCCAGGTACTTGAGCAGGAAGGGCTTGAGGACCTCAGAGCAGCGACTGAACGCCGTCAGGATGTACAGAAGCCTCCACCCTCGCAGGCAGCTGTCACTACAAATACACACGCACGCAAGCATGCACACACACGTTATACAGGTTTGACCACATGTAAACTTTTAAAGCATGTCCAAATATTCATTCATTCAGTATTTTTGCACAACTTGTAAAGTGAAAATTGTGTTCATGTTCAAGGTTACCCTGAAGGCAAAATTTGCCAAATATCCAAATACATTTTCTGACTCATGCATGTTCAGTGTGTAACATGCAGTGAAACTCACGGTTTGGAGCTGGTGTTAGCTGTGATCTGTTTGACAACTTGACAGTAGGCCTCATCCCTCATCAAGGTGAACTCTCCTACCAGCTACACACATATACGCACACAATGAATGTTAAATCAACTTTATTCTGGAACGTACATCTGAAGATGCATCCCAGTGTGCCTAATAAAGCGTCTAGTCAGCTTGACCGTACCTTGATGAAAGTGCTGACGACTTCTTGGTCTGTCAGCCCCTTTAACGGCGAGTCCCCCATGAAGCGCATCACCGCTACACAAATGACATGAATATCCATCCAGCCATCCATTATCCAGGCAAAAATGTATTTGTCACACAACATGATCCTCCAAAAAAGTAATAACAGTACATCACTTATTCCGCATTTTGTCATTTTGTCCCAAAATGCACTCAATTAATTTTGAAGTGGCAGTGAATGCTTCCCGGATGCGGAGTATGGATCTTTGTCGAAGAGTAACATATTTTTCGGACTAGAAGACGCACTGAAAATCCTTCTATTTTCTCAAAAAATTACAGAGCGGCATATAATTAGGTGCACCTTATGTGTGGATGTTGAACTGAAGTTGAATACAGTTTGACTCAGTTGCTGTTCTGGTTTGTTTCCCCTAATATGCTGTAATGCACCTTGTAATACAGTGCGCTCTCTATATGGAAAATGAAAAATAAACCTCTTCATTTGAAACTAGTGAAACCGGTGCGCCTAACTGCATGAGTGTAGGACTTACAAAGGAAAAGGTCCGCCGCCACTCGGTTCATGGCTGGATCCGTGAACTCTATGAGGGACTCACACAGGGGAATCTGGAGAGACCATAACACAACATAGCAAAAAAGAACATAACACAACACAAAAGAGGTGTTCATTTTAACCAGTAAAATGTGAGAATAGCAAAAAACCAAACCAAAAAAAACCCACTTGAAACAGTACAGTACAAAAATAACGTGTTATCAACGAGGTAACTGGTGCACCTTGGAGAATTTGATCATTTCCTCTGGCTCCCTGGCTCGGCTCTTGCTCTTATTCTTCAGGGAGTCACTTTAAAGACATTAAAACATTTATCATTATGATAATGATGAACAAAATGTCAAGCTAATGATACTGATTATATGGTAATGGCATATAAGTCAAATGAAAAGAAATGTGTTAATAAAACATATTAATATGAAACAAATACCCAATTGAAATATAAAAATAAAAACACACAATATGATAAACATGTTATCGAACATGATAAAATGTGTATTATTAAAAAATAATTAAAATGTACTAAACTACAAACTATTTAAGTTCAATCAATCATCAATCTAAACTATCATATATGTGAAATATAAGAGCACAACAAAGGGGAACAAAGCTTAATGTTGAATTTCCATTTACAGTATGCATGTACCTTTGCAAACTTGTGTGTGTGCGTGTAATTGTGTGTACGTGTTATTCAGTATGATTCTCACCCTCTCCCAGAGGTGGCCTGTCTGAAGTAGTTCCTGGCAAACTCCAGCATGTCGTATTTACTGTCCTGCAGAGTCCTCTCATCCACAACTCCATCAAACCCGTCCAGAGAAACCCTCTGACCAAACCAAAGATAACCGATACGCTGTCGATCCTTCATCGTTAAAGTGAAAAGCTACAACGTTCACCACGTTAATGCCTCTCATTCATTAATAGATTTGGAAAGATGTCTGATGATTATGTTTCCTCTCTATATGTTTGGGATATTGGTAAGCATCAAATCAACGAAAGAAAGTTCTAGTCTGGATTGAGGTTTCTAGTACTGAGAGAATGTTTTAGTCTTGAGAGGAGGTTGCAGCCCTGAGAGTCTTTCAATTCGGGGTGTAGGTGGAGGAGCAGACCTCAATGGTCTGGTCTATCTCGTGCGCGGCCATCGTGGATGCCACGGCAACGGCCACGGCTGATGACACGGCAAACTGGTTGGCGCCGCCTCGGGGTTCCACCTTGCGGTCCAACGGCAGGGTCAGGAAGTCGGGAGGCGCGACGGGGTGGACGCACTCGGATGGAAAGGCGCCAGAGCGACCAAACACCGCGCCAAACTTCCAACCTGTCAAACGGAGAGTTGGATAAATGAAAGGGTGGAAAAGAGGTTGATGGAAGGAAAGGATAAATGGTTGATGGGTGATGATGTATGGATTGATTATTTATTATTATTATTATTATTAATGGATGTATGATGGATGAATGGATGGACGAAGGACGGGTGATGGATGGATGGATGATGGATTGATGGGTGATGATGGATGTGGGGATAGGTGAATTGAGATGGATTGATGGGTGATGGATGGATGGATGGATGGATGATGGACGGATGGGTGTGGGAATGGATGGATGGACAATGGATGGATCGAGAGTAATGGATGGATGGAGGGATGATGGGTGGATGATGAGGGAATGGATGTGTCATGATCCGTGCCTGTCATGCCGCGTGTGTTTTTGTTTTCTCAGCTGTGTGGGCGTTCCTCCAGCGATCGTCTCGCACCATGCCGTCAGCTGCTGCGAGACGCGCCCACCAGCCCCGCACCGGATTCCCATTCACTCACTGATTACACTCACTATATAATCCACCTACACTGACTACCTGGCGTCGGTTTGTTATCCTACTTGCTCATGCTCACGGTCCCGTACTTCGATCGTTATCTTGTTCAAGTGTTTCTTGTTGTCGCGTTTTTCTTTCATTTCGTTATCAGCTACAGCTCGGCTCGTTTTCTGTTCTCTTTTTCTGTCGATGATTGGTCTCCTCTTATCCTTCGGTGGTAAGCAATCTTCGTTAGTCATTCCTTGCCTTTTGCAAGCGTTTTTCGTTCTATAGTTATTCCCTTTTCCACCAGCGCTTTATGTTCTTTCCGCCGATGGATTGGTATTATATATATTATAGCCGATAGACCCTCATAGTCCTAGATTGTAATTGGATACTGACTATATTGTGATTATAATAAATATCTTTGTATCACCACCTTTTTTCCCGTGTGCGCGTTTGGAGAGTCCTGCTCAATCCTCCAGCTCAGCTGGAGGATCATAACAGGATGTATGATGGATGGACGGATGGGTGATGGATGGAGATGGGTTGGATGGATGATGGACTGATGGGTGATGATGGATGGATGTGGGGATGGATGAATTGAGATGGATGGATGGGTGATGGGAATGTATGGATGGACAAAAGATGTATCAAGGGTAATGGATGGATGGAGGGGTGATGATGAGGGAATGGATGTATGATGGATGGATGGATGGGTGGGTGATGGATGGATATGGGGTTGAATTGAGATGGATGGATGGATGAATGAATTGAGATGGATGGATGGATGTGGGGATGGATGAATTGAGATGGATGGATGGGTGATGGATGGATGGAGGGGCGATCATCATCATCCATGATGAGGGAATAGATGTATGAGGGATGGACGGATGGGTGATGGATGAATATGGGGAAGGATGGATCAAGGTTAGTCGACATATGGAGGATGATTTGAATGGATGTCAGTGAGGGAAAAACAGAACCAGTTGACAGGTTGATGGTGATCATCACCACTTACCAAAGTCCTGCGAGTCCTTCTTGAGCTCCTCCAAGAAGATCACCTTCTTCTTTACCACACAGCCGTAACTGTAACCTGTTTCTCACGCATACACACAAATGCACACACGCACGCACACACACACACACCCACACACAGACATGAACTCCACACCCTCCCTCATCCACAAGCGTGAAAGTTCTTGCAGTCACCTTTGTCTAGGCCATCCAGCACCTGCAACCGGATGATGTCACCCTTGTGGAAGTTGAGCATTTGGCGCTGCTCCGCCACAAAGTTGCACTCAGCGACAACGTACTCCGAATCCTTCTTGATCTCGCTTATGAAAGCGTCCACCAGGTGCTTCACTTGCGCCGCCTTGGCCGAGAATAAGATGAGCTTCTCCTGGCTCAGGTTGAACTCCAGCATGTTCTCCGAGGTGATGGTCACAAACAAGATGTCTGCATAACTGACACAGTTATAGCTGGGTGTCAGAAGTGGAATCCCGCAGGCAATACCGCCACCAATAAGAGAGATTGCATGACCTCAAACTTTGCTCAACCTCATGAGAGGTGTAAATCTTTTTTTTTTCTTGTCAGAAGTTATCTTTTTCATTGAGGGACATCTTGCGACCTCAATCAGTCATATAAGAGGCGATATGTGATCAATTTAATTGAAAATTGGGCTACCAAATTTTGGTGCCAGAAGTGGGATCCATACGTGTATGCTCTGAGTACTCTGAAGTAGTCTGGTGCTGCAGCACTGCTCTTCACCGTCTTCAGCAGCTTGATGCCGCCTTGCCATACCGACAACACCTGCACGCCTGTTCCCACACTGCCCTGCACACACACGGAAGTAGATGAGAGGAATCGGACCTGCGGGTCGTTGATCATGGAGCACCAAATGGTATCCACTTTTCCAGTGTTGCACACAGTAGAAATATCAATTCAAATTTATTTTGGTCACAACCAGAATTTGGCGGCGTCAAATTAGTACATCATTAACTTTGTAATCACTGCTGGACCGTTGTGATTTTTGTTAAACAACCGCGAACGAGTTTGAGAGCAAATGATAGCCGTCAGACACTATTTGCCACTCTGATAGTCATGATTTTAAAACATTTTACAGTCATTTGGAAATTAGGCATTTTAACAAAACAGTTTCCATTTAATGACGGTCCTAGTTTCTATTCGGCGCTCGAGCAAACTTTCAAATGTTCTCTATCAAGACACTACAAATTAAAAAATACAAAAATGTAATTTCTACCAGATACCCAAGTCAAGTATAATTATATAATGTAAATACTGACAGCTGGAGTCTAATTACTACAAGTTTCTAATCAGTGCTAGAGCAGCCCAAATTTGTAACCAACTTTCAAGCCATTCCCTAGCAAGAACACAAGGATGGAAACGCTTTAAAAGGACAAAGACAGACAACAACCAAGGGCACTCATTTTTATGAATAAGGACGGAGGTGTCATGATGGAACGCTGCCCATGTTGCGGATGAAGAATGCAAAGATTGATAAAAATTTGATATTTCGATTTAAACTGCTGAAAAGATTTGCAGCACCATTTTAACCAGTGTAGTGTATTTTCACAAGGTCTGACATAGACAACTTATTTTATGGCCATGACAACTGTTGCTTTGAACTCCCTCAGGGCTTCCTGACTCCCCCTTTGACACGTAGATTGCCGCCCTGAGAGGCACGAGACTTTAACTTTATCTACGGGGGGTCAGGAAGCAGAACAGGGGTTATCTGCGTACCAAGGAGGGGGTTTACAAAAGAGGGGTCTGGCGCCGGGAAGTCGCACCTTCGCAGAGTCTGTGCCCCGCAGCCATGGGGGCAGTTTGAGGAGTCAGCTAAGAGACAGCTGGATAAAATGCATATGCAATAAGGGAAAATTAGATATTCATGTCCTTTGTTTGCCTTCCCTATAAGAAGGGAAGGCGCGAGAAGGGGACACCTTTTTCTTTTGGGAACTTCTGACATCAGCTGAGATCAATAAACTCTTTTTCCAACCACCGGTGTGTGTCAGAAGTTTTTTCCATCACCAAGCCAACCTTGCCTGGCGACCTGTCCGGAGGGGAGCTGAGCCAGACCCGCACATCAACAGCGGAAATTTACCTCATTTTTGGCGTCACGAACAGGATTCGTGCTCCAGTGAGGGCCTCCGGGTGCTGGGGTGCAGGCGTTCAACAGCCGGCCGGCTGAACTAGAGGTGAGTTGCTTTTACTCACAATGGATGTTGGGCGCCTGTGTCTGAGCGGTCGGGGGTTCTGGGGCAGTTAAAGAGAGCTTGTGCGTGTGGGTCTGCTGGTTGGTTGGTCATGGAAAATGCTGTCCCTATGTCTTGGTTTTTGGAGTAGGAAAGGCCGTTGTAAGGATTAAGACATGAGAAAAGGTCAAAGTAACCGCACTATGCAAGAACATTAGAAAAAGTATAAAAAAAAATGATGAAATAAACTAAGTAAATGGAGCCTTAGTGAGGGGACACGGAGTAACCCACTATGCAATAACATTAGGAAAGTATAAAAAAATGATGAAATAAACTAAGTAAATGGAGCCTTAGTGAGGGGACACGGAGTAACCCACTATGCAATAACATTAGGAAAGTATAAAAAAATGATGAAATAAACTAAGTAAATGGAGCCTTAGTGAGGGGACACGGAGTAACCCACTATGCAATAACATTAGGAAAGTATAAAAAAATGATGAAATAAACTAAGTAAATGGAGCCTTAGTGAGGGGACACGGAGTAACCCACTATGCAATAACATTAGGAAAGTATAAAAAAATGATGAAATAAACTAAGTAAATGGAGCCTTAGTGAGGGGACACGGAGTAACCCACTATGCAATAACATTAGGAAAGTATAAAAAAATGATGAAATAAACTAAGTAAATGGAGCCTTAGTGAGGGGACACGGAGTAACCCACTATGCAATAACATTAGGAAAGTATAAAAAAAATGATGAAAGAAACTAAGTAAAGAGACTTGTGCGGGAGTGGTCAAAGAGATGAGAAACAAGAAGTGGAAAGCTCCGAGACTGCTGTTGAAAAGCTAAGAAGCGAACTATGGATTATATAGTCGTGAAAGGCTTAGTTTGAGTACAGACCCTGGCCAGGGTGTAAATTTTTGCAGGAAATTATGAGCGGAAAAGACCACTAATGAGATAAGAAGAGAAGATATGAAATAGAAGAGATGATGAAATGAGAAGTTCGGACAGTTTGGCATGAGAGAAATCCGAACAGAAGTAGAGACGCGCGCTATCACGTATCGTTTGGGCAAGCGAGGCATGGAGCGCATTTGAGGCACGAGACGCACTTCAGTGTTGACGGCGCGGAGCCAGGAGCTGTCGTTGTGGTTGGTATGTTACGGAGGTTCCTTGTCAAGCCGGTTCGATTCCGCTGTTTGAGACATATCCGGTGATCAAATGCGCTCTGGTCAAGGCCACGCAAAATCAAGAACCTGGCTGCGGTCCACGTTTGGCTAAGGATGTACGCAGGGGTTTATGAAGTGATATGGGTACGTGGAAATTAGGCCTAATTAGGGGGTTTAATAATGGTATACCAGTATATGAATGATATGGGCACACAATAGAAATGTTTGAAAGTCTGCAGAAGTATTGATAATGATATACAAGCGCTTTGAAAATCAATAGAGACGTACCGAGAATAATATTAACTATAATGTGATTGTATTAATATAAGGATGAAGAAAATAAGGATGGCAAAAATGATTGAATATAGGAAAATCCAAAACGCGCACACGTCCTTGCGCTGCGCGTGAACGCGTGCACGCGTGGCCGTTGGCCGCCAACCTTAGAGGGTTGTGTACATGAAATAGCTTCGAGAAAAATAGCCATCAAAACGAGAATTATCATAAGCCAAAATGAAATAGATTGAATTGTTGTCAGTTTATTGTTTGTGTCTGTTCTTTTCGTGAACATTGTCTTCTATGGAGTGGGCCCGTGTCTGTGTCTGTCTGCGTCTGTTTGTGTGTCAAAATGTGGGGAAAGAGTCATTAAATGGTTAAAGGGGGGCATCACGAGATCGATAAGGAATGTTCTATCAAAATTGTGCCTTGAAAAACAAAAAATGTGAAATTTTAAGGGGTGTCAAACCTGAGGTGCGGGGGCAGAATTTGGTTCTCTAACTGAGAGGCAAGGTAGGTTGAGTAAGAAAAACGTAAGTGAATTGGAACGAGTGGAAAGTTTAGGGGGAAGGAGCTGTTGCCATTGGCTTGAGATTGCCTGCTCGTAAATTGGCAGGGAGGAGTGGCCGGTAAACTGGAGCCTTTGGTAGGGGGTGTAACCCCTGGTAACCCGGGGGCCGCGTGATCGGCGTATGAACAGTGAGGCGCCCCCCCTTCCCTTCTTTTTCTGCTGTGAGCGTCTAGGATAGGCTTGCACACGAGGGCGGCCAAGGAGAAGACGAGTAATTTACATAATTAATGAATGAAGGGTTGAGAACTTGTTTTAAGGAAGTGTACGATTGGGAAAATGTATGACGTTTGAAGGATTGAGGAAGTGCAAAATGAAGGAATGAGGAAGTGCAAAATGAAGGATGAGGAACTGTTTTAAGGAAGAACGAAAGAAAATTAATGCTTAATGAAGGGATTCAGTGAAATATTTTCTTGACAGACAGTGAGAACGGTCAGAAAAGGAATTTGGGGAAGTGAGTAAGTTACGTGTGGTGTCAAGAGATTTAATTGGTCGGGGGCAGGAAGATGTTTGATAAATATGGCCAGAACCATACAGCACTACAGAAATACTAGAGTATACAACATGGAATTCCATGAATTGGAAAATACAGTTACAAGTAGGCTAGCCATAACTAATGACTTTAATAAATAGAATGTTACTTAACATTGTGTCTAAATATTTTAGCAGGCAGATCCAGAATCCTGCGTTCACCTCCTTTTTCCGACCCCAACAGAAGATGTCTTCGGCCTTTGCTTTGAGGTAGTGAACAAGGAGGAGTTTCAAAGGGGGGATTTCAGCCTCCCCCACCGAGGTGGGTTCATAAAGCCTGGGTGCAAGAAGCAGAGTACAAATGGCCTGATTGGGAAACTCAGAATATGTAATGGAAATTGAGCGGTCTTCAATTCAGTCTGCCGGAGGATGGACCGTTAAATCACTCAATCCAACTATACGAACTCTAGTAAGAGGAAACTATTTAACTATTTGTATAGGGCAACTGATTTATAAAATACTTGTGAGTTACATCTTAGAAGAGTAGCAGTCATATGGAATTAAGTTAAAATAGAAGGAAAATATATACGTGGCGACAACTAACAGAGGGATTTAATGCAGCAGAGTTGGAAATTAGCCAGTGGTAAATGATAAATCACCAGATTTGATCAGATGATTAGGCGATACATTTCTATCAATACTTTCTCGGTTGACAGCGGCATGGGGGAAAAAAAAAAAAAAAAAAAAAAAAAAAAAAAAAAAAAAAAGAGTGAGGAAAATTTGACAGAAGGCAATATGTACAGGTGTGATTGTAAATCATGAGTGTGCTGTAACAAAGACTTAACAGCTCTTTGAAGTTAGATGCTCGTTCCCAAGTAGGGGGAGGAAGTCAGAGAGAGAGTTTGGTGATTGAAGAAGGTGTGACTTGAACAAATGAATAAGGATAAGAATTAGGTTCTGCTGTAAGGATGAATTGAAGAAATAAATATTTTATGTTTCATACTTCAGTTGATGATCTTTTTATTAAGTTATACCAGAAATTGGAATGAAATTCACAGATAGAAATGACACAGGTAAAAAGATGGTAATCTGATTAGAAGGGCTAGTATTTACATTAAAGCAGAGAAGAAATTAGAGGCCACAAATAATATTGATGGATACTTGTTCACTTTGAGGTAGAACGGGTTGAAGTAAATGAGTCATAAAGTTATAAAAATAGGAAATAAAATAAAATTGAGATGTTTAAGCTTAACAAATTATTGCAAAATCTGAGTTCCAAATTATGCAGAAATTACTGCTGTAAGATTAAGATAAAGATGGTCTTTTATTAGTCCCACAATCTGGAAATTGCAGAAACAAGTGCAACCATAGTTTTGTTCCATCCTCTGGTTTTGAGAGTACCACGTGCGGTTTCTGCATTGCTTTTGCAGATGAACATGAAGTTTTTGTCACCAGCGGGACATTTATAGTGTATGAATACATTGTTATCGTAACCACATCTGATTATAGAGGGATGTACAACATTAAACCCGGCTCTGTCATTATTATGTCAGGAGGATGGTACAAAACTAGATTGTTAGGAGTTAGTAGAAAAAAGTAACCAAAAGTAAAGGCATCAAAAAGATTCGCTTTCGGAAAACAGAGAAGTACTATTTGTAGATGGCTCATCTGTGAGAAATAAATAAAATAAATGAATAAAATACTGTAGTTGTAACGAATGACACTGAAAAAGAGCCAAGCAGTTAGCCCTCAAATTACTCAGCTCTTGCAGCAAAATTAGTAACTTTAACAAAACCGTCTGAACTAAAGAGAGTAAATTGTGTTACTATTTACACATATAGTCATTTTAAAATGTGCGGCACATACATCGCGCACGGACAGTGTGTCCCTCAGGAATGCATTTGTAGACAAAATGGCTAAAGCGGCAGTCGCAGGCCAGACACATACGCTAGTACTAGATGATAACGCAAATTTTGATAACGACACATGATGAAATGAGCGACAACAAAGTCCCAAAGTTAGGCAAAGGCTTTGGAGGAAAATGGCGTAACATCGCTACGTGATCTGTGTATGACCAAACAATAATCTTTACAAATGGGCTGCTATATTGAGTCATGGGATAACACAGGGGAAATGGTGCATCAGATATTACGTTATTATACGGCTTACGGCTTTAATGCTTATTCGAAACATTTTTGTAGGACATGTTTAACGTGTGCGAAACATAATGCACAAGGTAATTTGAGTCCACGCAGAGGACGCTTTCCTACACCACAATATCCATTTCAAATTATTCATATGGACTTATTTGAACTAAACCAAAGTAAAAGAAAAAAAAGAAGAAAATAAATGTTTGGTCATCATAGATGTGAATTCGAAATGGTTAGAACCTTTTCTAACCAACAAATCCAGATGCATTGACAGTGGCAAAAGTACTTTGTAAGGATATCATTCCGAGATATGGTATTCCTGAAAATAATAAACAGTGAAAATGGTACCCATTTTGTTAACTAACTTGTGAAAGAGATAGGAATGATGTTTCACATTGATTTAAAGGATAATTGTGCTTACCACCCTCAAAGCTCTGAATTGGTGAAAAGAATGAACAAATAAATAAATAAAAATAAAAAAAAGCAAAACAAAACAAACTGTTCATTTGAGGCATCATTAAAGGGGGGTATTGTAGGCTTCCCATAGTTAGCTAGACGGATTAATTCTTGAGGAAATAAGCATTCGTAGATTGATTAGGAATGAACAATTTGCAGCTCGAACAGTGAATTTGAATGACCACAAACTTTTAGTCGGAGAAATCTTATAGGAGGTTACAAAACAGGAAGAAATTATATACATTTAACTACTGTAATTAAGATCATGTGACGACACCAAGGAATTACACACAGAAAACAATAAAATGAACTAGAAAAAGGGGAGGCATGAACGTAGTAAATTGGCGTTGAGGAAATACAAATAATTAAATAAACGAGTAAGTAATCAAGACAAAACAAAATAGAGTTTGACAACCTGCAAGAGAGGTTCGGGATGACAACAGATGAGAAGATAAACACATGGACGTGGGAAGAAAAAAGAACAGTTGTAATCCAAGAGGTATTAAACAGAAGAACTTGAAGGTACAGCACAACTTTAGGTGTGAAGGTTTTTTTAAACAATTGAAGCAAACAAAGAGGGGATTTGAACCATGTTCTAGGATTATAGGTGTAATTTGGAAGGCTATGGGAATAACTTTTAACATACAATTCAATGTTCATTTTAGGATTAATTTGAGGAGATTAGAGCCAATGAGGAGGCGGAGTTGTTTTCAAGGTAAATTAGGTCTTGCAATTGATATCCATCTAATCTATTGGACTACAATTAGTTGGAAAGGAGTTGGGGAAAGCAATAATACTGGTAATGGAGGATTGGAGCTGTTGATTGAAGAAAATTAGCTCTGATTCTGTGAAATAACTCATTTGCGTGTGATTGCAGGTTTTGTGAGAGGATGGAAATGTGTCAGTCACTAGTGCGCTGTGTGTGTGTGTGTGTGTGTGTGGGTGGCCACCATTGAAATACACTTAGACTATATATTGAGAATGGGAGTCAATCAACCACATGGGGGATTGTTTAATTGATAAAGGGTAGCATGCTTGAAGAGGCATGTGTGAAGATGTTCAAGTTCATTGGGAGATGGAGATGATGTGATCAAGTTAAGAGGATAAATTCCTCTCACCTGGAACTATATACTGCATGAACTGTGCGGTTCAACAAATGGGATACACCGACTGATCGGTGATGGTTCTTGACCAAATCTGTGTGGACGAATAATTTGGGAGTGGTACATCTTATGGCACCATTTGACAACCAAATTAGTCAAATGGAGAAGGCCTATTGCGGAAATATTGCTGGACACAACTATACCAGCTGTGAATGACTTTGGACTGTATGAGGGGTGACACAGATGTTGACAATGGGACGAAGTAACTTGGACAGTGACCCTACATATGGCATTCGTGCCAGAGACTGAGACCATAAGACAATTGTGACTTCATGAAATGTTTTGTTTTTTAACCTTTTTCTTTTCAGCTTGAATGCTCAGCCGTTGCTAAAGGAACAGACGCTGTGTTGGTTATATGATTTATGTTAATTTTGCTGGTTGTGGATCACCTTCTGAGAGGATGATATGCTATATTTGTTGATTTTTTAACCCTAACCCTTTATTTTTCATGTTTGATTGATTTTGTTGATGATGAATTCAGGCTGATTTGCAGGATGGACGCTGCTGATTCCAGTTCCGAGATTGTGTGGTGTTTGATTTGTATGATGTGGTTTGTTGTCGTAAGTGGGTGTTTGTTTATTGAGGTGTGTTTTGTTAGAGCCGTTTCCATGTCAGGCACGTTGCGGGAGCAGCTACTGGATGGAAAGTGAATTTGTTTGCGTGAGTTGTTTCCAGTTGTGTTTCAGCATTCAAGTAAGTGTCCATTCCAGAAGGAGAGATGGCTGGTCAACGAATTAAGTCTGGTTCGTCACGGGTAGGATGGTCTGGAATTGCTGGTTTGTCGGTTTTTATTGTTATTTGTGTTGACACATGTGGGGCATGTGTCAAAGGGGGGAGATAGATGCAGTATTTTGTTCACATAATTGTTTTTGCCTGTAAAGATGTTTAAGTGTTAACAGGACATATCAACAATGATCATGCTGAGGTGAAAGAGTTGAAGATTGGGCCCAGCAGGAAGAATGCAAGCAGAGCGCTGGGGTCTCACCTCAATCTACTGTGGGACCAGGACGTCAGGCAGCCCCCACGCAGGAGATAAGGGGTTCTAGTTATAAACCAGTGCAAGGTCCTTTGTAGTCAGAAGTGCCCCTTCTAAAAAACCCATGTGTCCTTAGGCGATTGCATTATTAAGCAGTGTCATCAGTTTATCAAAAAAGCTAACGCGTGTGCGTCGTAGTTTGCATTGAAAGATGCAGCATAAAATATATTTAAAATTTTGGATAATAACTAAAGCAAAATTAGAATGATAAAAAGATAATTGGCTACAAAATCATGGGGGTGAAATTAATCTTAGATTCAAGTAGGGGTGTTTTAAAGAGAGAAATCCAAGATCTTAAAAGGATAAAGGCATGATGCGTAGAATCTGACTTGGCAATATGAAAAGCGCAAAAGCTAAAGTGACAAACTACGATTAACTATGAGAGAAAAACTATAATGTATTCAGTCTTGAGGAAAACTGAATGCAGTAAAATTGCAATAAGAAGGATAATAAACCAGCTTAGAGTGTCACAATGTACTGGAAACATAAGTTTGGGATTGCCCCTGAGAGTGAAATTCCACTCTGAACCCCTCCTTTTTACGACCGGCAGCAACTAATGAAACAGCGATACTGATAAGAGATACAATTGAGCTAAAACAGAACACGCAAGGTTAGAGGTCATGCCAAACAAAATACGTCTAATGTTGCATGCTCCAGTTTGGTGACGGTTGTACTGAGGTAATTCAATGAATGGAACGGCATTTTGAGATAGTAATTATATGGGAATATGACGAATTGTCTTGTTATGAGGGGACTTTTGATATACAGTAAAGTAGAAGTTTTTAGTCTGCAGATAATCCAGTTTAAAGGCTAGTGACTCATTGGTTGAGGAAAACGGGGTCATATAAGAGTTAGCTGAAAAAGAATAGCTAAATTATGGTTGATGTGTTCATGGGAATTAAAAGGGAATAATAAATAGAAGACAAAACCAATTGGCATCGGAATAGGTAAAATATGATGAGGATACCTATTGGGAGAAATAATTTAGGTTTGGATGATTAATAGCCAGGAATTTTTGTTTTTACAAGACAGACCTTTAGGGGATTCAATATAATTTAAAATAATTTATAGATGACACGTGCTGTTAATTGTGAGTTGATTACATCTAGTCATAGTTATGAGGGATTAGGTTAGTGAGCTCTTATGGGAGACAGGTTGCCAGGGCGAGACGTGAATGGATTGAAACTTCCGCCAGTGACCCGTCCAATAGTGTCATCACCACACAGCTGTTCCAGGTGGCCGTCCTTAAGGGCGTGCCCCTTCCCGTTACTGACGTCATGCGAAACAGTCCGTCAATGAGAAACTGCTAATCGGTTTGAGTAGTGCACACATTTTTGCGTCAATTTGTACGCCATCGATGAAAGAAAATATTGTCTTGGATGTAGAAAAAGAATTGCTACATTTGCGGGTCCAGAGGGCCAAGAGTGCAAATTCATTGGGAAAGGATAAAGAATATGGAAAGGAAAAAAAAAAAAAAGAGGAAAAATAAATAAAGGGGGGGGCAGCGAATGCTGCGGCTAATACAGACAGCTCCCACTGCGCTTGCGCCTTCCGTTTCTGCTGCTCCTGCGCCAGGTTCTGGTGATGCAGCGCCACAGCAGGCTTGTTGTCCGCGCCAGACGGTCAGCAAGGTCACGTAACAAAAGTAGGAGTGGTTATAGACATGGGTTGTGAGTGGGACGTGCCCTTGCTGTGGGGTGTTGGGTCACTGGGTGATGAGCTGTCCATACTGAGACACTTCCTGAAAGGTGCCATCCTGTGGTCCAGTGCCATGCCTGTCACAAAGAGCTCCACCAGCGAGGGGGCGCCACCGCTACCCACTCCTATGACAACGCTTCCATGGCCTCTCAAAGTACACTTGACTCCTCAACCAGATCGGGACCCCAATTCCGCAATAGGGGTGCCCGAGGAGCCTCAGAGTTCAAGGACTGGCAGGTCCCGGCATTCCGGTGACGGTAGATGGACAACAGTTTTTGATGGTGGGACAAGATATTCCCGGCTGTACAAGCTCCCTCTGCACATCGCAGTGAGCAACAAGACTGTCAACCCTTGTGGACTTCTGGAGATTGCCCGAGTCACTGCAGTGGACCGACACCACACAAATGAAACTGACACTGGTATTTGAGTGGCATTACCAGATGGGACTGAATTTGACTATGCACATCCGCCGGGGGACGCATACGTTGTGCTCTCCTCCATTCCAGTAGACTGGGCAGCTCTGAAACCAGGGTCTCCATCCTCCCGCGGTTTGTACGTCCTGCTTCTGCTCAGGTCTGTGTGGCGTAGCCGCCGCCACTCATTCAAACCACCGATTGATACTTTGCATTGAACACTGAGTTATGATGATTTGGTTTGCCAGTGTGCATTCACCCAAAATCGAGGGTGAGAAATAGATCTTGCATGATGATTATGTGTTTGTTATGTCTACCGGCGTTGCCTTGCATGTGCGCCTTGCTCCGGAGCAGAGGAGACAGTATGAATGGTCTACGTTCGCCTGCCACAAATCACGTTAACTGACGGCGCGCATTATCATACTAAAGACTTAGGCCCCATGGTGAAGACGACTGACGGGTTTTCAGTTCAGATGTTGAATACTCTGTTTCACTATCAGGGTAGCGTATTTCTGCCCCATTACAAATTCATTTGTTTTGGAACATTACCAAATTTCTCGACACTATGCGGGACAGGGAATGGGTCACTCGGAAGCGAAAGTCTTGTTTGCATCTCTGCCGGAGGGGTTGTGGACCCGGAGTTCGACTGATGTTGGGCTCCGCTCCGCGGCTTCCCCAATTTTTTTCTGTCTCTGCACCCTCCCCTATTTGACAGAGTCAGTGTTGGTACAGTTTGGGGGCCAAGGGGGACATTCTGGAGATGATGGCTGTGTTGAAGACTGCAGCGGCCTTGGAGCCATCCATGTCCTGGAATGTGCCTGTTTTTCTTGTTGAAAATTATTTCATTTGGCACCTCAGGTGCTCAATTTTGTGTGGAGTGTTTCTGCTTGTTGTATTTCAGGTGGAGTGTAACTGGAGGTGGATGCAGATTGGAACCCCGCTTGGAGCAAGTGACATGGAGGACTCCTATGAGTGTTGGAGGATGCGACCATCAGATCTGTTTTTTCCTAAAGTGTTGCCCGAGCAAGTCAATCATGTCCTGAATATGGCTGTGAGGTTGGATGGGATCCAAGGGGGGTCAAAGGAGATTTATGATGCTTTTACTGCTACAGGACACTAAGGAACTGGCCAGGGTCCTGCAGACCGTTGAGGGGACTGTAAACGTTGGTGCGAGGCCGATGACTATGGGCTGCGGGCCCTTACCAGTATTGTCCTGTTTGTTGGCGCACTTCTCTATCAGTGCAATGGACTGTACAACACATACACAAGCACGCAACTACGCACACAGGAGGCACGGAACGGTGGAACATGTTTACTGTGTTTTGATATCATTTGTATTTGCTGCATGACTATTCTTTCATTTATATCGGTGGTGCTTCAGCATGTCATACGAAGCCTTCATATCCGTTTTCATGTTCATGGCTTTTGTATTTGTGGCAATCTGTAAACATTGTTTGTTGCTTAGTATGGGCCTCCCTCTTTTTCCCCACTCTCTACACGAGGGGGTTTTTTCCGACGGAGGCTCGGTGGGTCCCTCACACTTCCGTATGGACTGCATCAAAATTTGCTTAATGTTAATGTCGGTTTGCTAAAAGCATTACCAGTCAAGGGGTAAATTTGATGCGACCGGGGTGGTTGATATGAGATCTTTTAAATTTTTGCGGTGGTGTGCAGTCCTGTGGGAGGTGTTAGGGTGCCATCAGGGAGTGATTTGGCCTTATTAGTTTAGCTTTTCCTAGTCTAAAGTTAACCTTAAGTAACATGCCTTGAGCATCATTTAGGATCTGGACAAATAGGGTTTCAAATTGTAGACATGGGATTGGCATAAAATGTTGGATTGAGATTTTTGGGTTCATGCTGATGTCGTTTTTGGTTCATCTTAACTAAGTGTCGAGGCAATCTGGATTTGCCTCGAAGGGGGGATTATGTAGTGTATTTTCACAAGGTCTGACATAGACAACTTATTTTATGGCCATGACAACTGTTGCTTTGAACTCCCTCAGGGCTTCCTGACTCCCCCTTTGACACGTAGATTGCCGCCCTGAGAGGCACGAGACTTTAACTTTATCTACGGGGGGTCAGGAAGCAGAACAGGGGTTATCTGCGTACCAAGGAGGGGGTTTACAAAAGAGGGGTCTGGCGCCGGGAAGTCGCACCTTCGCAGAGTCTGTGCCCCGCAGCCATGGGGGCAGTTTGAGGAGTCAGCTAAGAGACAGCTGGATAAAATGCATATGCAATAAGGGAAAATTAGATATTCATGTCCTTTGTTTGCCTTCCCTATAAGAAGGGAAGGCGCGAGAAGGGGACACCTTTTTCTTTTGGGAACTTCTGACATCAGCTGAGATCAATAAACTATTTTTCCAACCACCGGTGTGTGTCAGAAGTTTTTTCCATCACCAAGCCAACCTTGCCTGGCGACCTGTCCGGAGGGGAGCTGAGCCAGACCCGCACATCAACAGCGGAAATTTACCTCACCAGCGCCACACTCTCATGCCTCTGCTGCAAAAAGACTGCACATGCGCATTAGTGGTTTTCCGAGTTATCCGTGATGCAAAGCAGAAGCGTTGTGGGTAGTGTAGTTTCATGACTAAACCGCATTAGTGTTAGCGTTAGCATTAGGAACAGAATCCGAAAGTGGGTGCATTTCACCAAATTACTTTATACAATGTAAACCTTCCTCTTCATAGCAGCACGGCGGTGATAAACCGTGTGCGTCTCATCGAACACCGCATGCGATGTCCTGTTGTGGTACGCTAACATATTGTAGTGTCTACTGTGGATTATGGTGGCATTAGTGAGCAAAATCACGTTTATTAAAACCAAAAATCAGTTTTTGTATACCCGTGTTTATCGAACAGCAAATACACATGTGCTATGATGCTATTACGGTCACTCGGTGACCACGTACCATGTGTTGCGTTTATAAATTCGGAAATGTCAGTACTGAAATAAACACAACATGACGACCCATTTGCCACAAGCCGTTAATGGCAACACCTAACAATACAACAGTACCTCCCCAGGGCGTTAGAAAATACTAAGGGATGGTGCTAAAAAAAAAATAATAATTGGGTTGGGGGAGGTTTTGGCCTTTAGGTAATACCGCATTTTGTATGTGTAGTTTATATTATGCATACTAGAGAAGCAAAACAAAACATTTTGTATTACGGTTCAATAAAAACTAAATTAAAAATTAATTCAAGTGTTTATTTTAGTTTTATTTAGCACAGTACATTACCCTAAATGTATTCATATGATTTCAGTCCCGTCTACATAAAAAAATGGATTGGTGCCCAAGTTAAGTGAAGTATGATTCAGTATTTATTTTAATATTCATGGGAAGTAGTGTATTATTATATTTTGTGTATAATTTTTGGATCAATTCGAAATACACTGAATTTTTTACATCAATCCGATTTTTTGGCTGCAGCACCACACAAGCGGACTGAGACAAGCATGGCAAGTGTTTAAAAAAAACAAACAATTAATCGAATCGATACCTGATACTTAAAATCGAATCAAATCGAGGCTTGAGTGAATCGTGACATCCCTAAGCATGACACTTTGAAAATCCTTTGGCCGCGGTCAGCGCGACAGTGAAAGCATGGAGAAGGCGGATATGGTGTCATCGAGTCACATCTCTGACTTTCTGGCTGTGAAGTGTGCTTGTCGTGGTTTTTCCTTTCAGACATTTAATTTCTCCTTTAATTAAAACAATAAAAACAGAGTGACCAATACTTAATGCCTGCTTGTCATTGCCATCTTCAGAGTCTGTAGACGACCCCATTTGGGTCTGTGAAGTCACGCACGCACTGGGTCAAAAGGTCAGAGGGCGGACCCAGTTCACAAAAATATTAGTATAAAATAGTTTTTTGTGTGTTTCTATTGTGTGCAAATCGTCACAATTTTCAACTAAACTTTAAAATGTTCTCTATCAAAAACTCCCTGTTTTTAAAGGACTCTAGTAGGCACATCCTCTTTTCCAATATATTCATGTATTCAAGTTTCTATTCAGTGCTCGAGCAGCCATGATTTTAAACCAACCTTTAATACATTCTCGAGCAAGGATCGGAGTGATTTTGAAATATCAGGCACACAACGCTTGAAAAAACTGTGTCTCTAAGTCGATTTTATATTCGGAGCTCATACAGCCATGTTTTTTAACCAATCAGTGAATGGTTCTATTGCAGAAATCCTTTTGATTTCAAAATAATATCTAATAGGTATTGATTTTTTTTTCCAAATCACATTTTTCTCCCGTTTCCAGACACTCTCACCGATGCCGGGAAGAGTCGGGAGAAGTAGATTTCCCAGGTGTCCCTGGCGGCCGTGACGATGCATTTCTTCACGTGTTCCTCCACTGGATCCGTGTTCTGTTGTACCCCGTGTTCATCTGTGAGTCACACACATGCACACACACGCACACACTGCTGAGTGTCACAAGTGTGTCATCTTGGTAAGCGTGTGTAAAAGGCGCGTGGGAAGATGATGAGAGGGACTACCAAAAAGAGCTTTCATCCGCTGCCTTTCATCGCGCCGGATGCGGACGCACGCCTCTGACAGGGTGTCGTTGACGATCTGCGTAGGAGCGCACAAATTAACCACGTCATTGGCGAGAAAGCGGTGACGACAAGCCGGGGAAAGAAAAAAAAAGCAGAGCCAAAAGGAGCGCATAAAAACAATATTTGGAGATGGTTTGATGAGCATAGGGGAAAGAGTCTGTTGAGTGAGGTTCGTTCAGCCACATCAAAGGAGTAGTTATGTGCAGGTGTTTTGCTTGGAGTGCTGTGTTTTTAAGGTGTCTTTGAGTGACTGAGTGTTGCGACGGAACACTGACTTTTGAATGGAACCAAGCGTGTACTTGGGTCTTTTGGGGTTTTCAAGCAAACTAGGCATCTTTGCGGGCAAAATTACTGCAACTAAGAGTCTTTGAGTGTTTTAAGGTGACTAAGCATTTTTGCTTGTTGAATTTAATGACAAATGCACATCTTTGACAGACTGCCTAAAAACTTGACAATTTGAGGCAACTTAGCGCTGCTTGAATTTGAAATTTTCAAGGGGCCAAAGCATCATTGAATGCTGAGTTTCTAAAACAGCTAAGCATGTTTGAGTGGGTTGAATGTAGAGTTTTAGGGTGACAAAGCATCTTTGAGTGTTGACTTTTAATGTGACCAACTATTTTGGAGTCTTTGAGTGTTACGTTTTTAAGGCACCTAAGTGCCTGAGAGAGTCTTTGAGTCTTGAGGTTTATTTTAGGTGATTAAGTGTCTATGACTGACAGTGTTCATTTTTTAAGTCTACAGGTCTTGGAGCGTTTCGTTTTCAAACTGACCAAGTGCCTTGAATTTCAAGGTGACTAAGCATCCTTGAGTGTGGACTTTTTAGGGTGCCCCTCTTAGTGTATGAATTTTTTTGAGTGGTGGGTACTTTAGGCGAGAAAGTGTCTGAGTGTCATGTTTTGCGTCACCTGTTTGAAAATGAGGTCCAACACCAGTGGATTGTTGAAGCTGTCTTTGGGATAGAAGACCTGGCAAACAGAGAATATAAAACAATACAATTTTATTTATGTAGCGCATTTCACAACAGCTTCAGCTTTAACAAAGCGCTTTCCATATGGCGTCTTATAAATTAGCAGGTAATTAGAACACAAATTAAAACGCAAATACATTTACAATAGATACCAGAATAACTCACCATACAATATCATGGTGACATTTTGCTTGAATCGTCACATGGAAATTGCATCAAAGACAATCCAAACAAATGAAGGCTTGATCGTGTGTGTGTATGCACCTCTTTCCTGAGGTAGAGTTTCCAGGGAACGTTCGTGTAGGTGTAGTGTTCCTGGTTGGGGATCTGGTGCAGACTAGTCTGGATGCTCTCCGATTCTACCGGAAGCTCTCGAGAAACTACGGTAGTTCAAAATTCACGTGAGCCACGTGACCTGGAGTGTAAGTGCAAGGTGTGGTTGGGGGTGTCAGGACCTGATGGCGGTACCGGTACTGGACGATGCGGCGCCTTGCTCTTTGTGCTCTTGGTGGGCTGCAAGGTGGTCTCCGTAATGGCAGATGCAGAAGGTGGGGGGACCACAGGATGCTTGAGCTAAACATTCAGCGACATGTTTTCATGGGACAGTGGTTCACTTATTTTAAGTGTTGAATTTTCAAGGAGACTGAGCTTTTTTGAGTTTGTAAGGCAACCAAGTGTCCTTGAATTTTGAGATTTAAAGGTGACTAAGCATTTTGACTGCTGTTTCAAAGTGTCCTTGAGTACCTCTGTCGTTGAGTGTGGATTATTATTTTTCTAAGCCTGTGAGTGGTAAGTCTTTAGGCGTTTGTCTTTCACTGGTAAGTTTTAACTGTCATTCAATGTTCAGTTATGAAGGCGACTTAGTAAGCGTCTGGATTTTCAACAGGACTATGCTTCTTAAAAGTATATCTGAGTCTAAGTGTTGAGTTTTTAACGTGATGAAGTGTCTTTGAATACAGTGAACCCTCGGTTATCGCGGTTAATGGGGACCGAGACCACCCGCGAAAACTGAAAATCCGCGAAGTAGCGGCGCACCTTCAAAAATGCTTAAAAAAAAAAAAGTGCGAAGTAGCGGCGCACCTTCAAAAATGCTTAAAAAAAAATAAATAAATAAATAAAAAAAAAAATAAAAAAAAAAAAATATATATATATATATATATATATATATATATATATACGGGTAGAGAGAGAGAGAGTGAAATTCATGTTATAACAAAAAAAAAAAAAATTATTATTAAAACTTATTATTTTTTTATTCCCCAGCCATTATTTTTGTATTTATTCAATTACTTCTTTTTGTATTTATTTAATTACTTCGACTTTTACCTGCTGGTACGCCGTCCGGTGTGCCCTGTGAAATGAAAGGTGGCATTCTTCATTTATTTATTTATTCATTCATAACTGACAGCCTCGCGCTCCGCTCATGCCCGGGCGGAAGTTGTTCCTCTTCGGCTTAACTGCCACGCATGCCGGCCGGTCTCCTCCGGAGCTCTCGCATGGTCCCGAGCGAAGCGAAATGTCGCCGCGCTCGTGCCCGGGCGGAAGGTGCTCCTCTTCGGCTTAACTGTGACGCGAGCATGCCCTCCTCCTCCGGAGCTTCCATTCGGTTAAACTTAGGGGCCGCTTGACACCGCCCGTGCCCGGGGAAGGTGCTCCTATTCGGCGTAACTGTCACGCACGCCGGCCGGCCTCCTCCGGAGCTCTGGTACGGTCCGAACCGCGCGAAACGTCGCCCCAAATCGTGCCCGGGGGAACGTGCTCTTCTTCGTCCACTCTCCTCTTCGCCCACGCTCTTCTTCGCCGCACGCCGGCCGTCTAACCGCTCCAGCGCCCCGTCGTGCCGCTCGGCGAAACTACAATGCCCCCGAATATTTTTTAGACCCGCGAAGCACTGAACCCGCGAAAGGTGAACCGCGAAGTAGCGAGGGTTCACTGTATTGAGTTTCCAACGTTTAGAATGTGTCTATGTATCATTGAGTATTGCTTTCCGAAAACGACTAATCATCTTTTGTTGTCTTTGAAGGCGACTATATGTCTTTCTATGATGACTGTTTAATGTGATTACACATCTTTGAGTGTTGTGTTAAGGCGACCAAATGTCTTTGAGTGTCTGACCTTTAGTGTTACGTTTTCAAGGCCAATAATCCTCCCAATGTTTTGAAGGCAAGTAAATGTCTTTGAATGTGAAGTTTTTCGGTAACTTACTGTCTTTGAGTATGTGTGTGCACACGCACCTGTGGAGCAGGAGGGTTGTCCATCTGTGGTTTTAAGATCTTCAAAGCTTCATCACGAGGCGTCTGCTTCTTTTTAAATTTACCCTCCGGTCTCCTAAACAATAAATACCCGACAAGCACTACATTGTACTGTAAACACACACACCCTTAAGGCACTCTGCCTCCTTTGATAATAATAATAATAATAATAATAATGTGTAACAATAATATAAACAATAGGTACCTTTTTCCAGGTGGAATTGGCTCCAATGGGGGAGGTGGAGAGTTGTACCGCCTGATAATTTCTGGGAATATAAAGTACCAACAATCAACAATCACAATGCATTGTTCATGCGTCATCATGTGTCATCATCCACACCGCTTAACCTGTTCTGGGTCATGGGGGGTGCTGGAGCCTATCCCAGCCCACTACAGGCGAAAGGCACACTACACCCTGAACTGTTCACCAGCCAGTCGCAGGGCACACACAGACACCACTGTCCCCGAGCGGGAACCATTCCCACGCTGCCCGCTCACAAGTCAGGCGAATGTACCACCATCAGTGACGTCATTATTAATGTAATAATAATTAATAAAAAAAAAAAAAAGAAATAATGATTATTTATTGAAAAATGTACTCTTAAACCTAACAAAATATAAATGTATGAGTTATTCCTCACTTAAAAAAAAGTTTTACCTTGAATATCCTGACTTGGCACGATCTGCTCTGAAATCTGTGCTGAGTACTTCACCACCTCGCCAGCAGAGGGGGCAGAAGACATAGCCACAGGGGCTAGTCATACAAACACACAAA
This sequence comes from Idiotropiscis lumnitzeri, assembly GCF_059441095.1. Classification (NCBI taxonomy): domain Eukaryota; kingdom Metazoa; phylum Chordata; class Actinopteri; order Syngnathiformes; family Syngnathidae; genus Idiotropiscis; species Idiotropiscis lumnitzeri. The sequence goes on from NC_142398.1 coordinate 3,746,079, forward strand.
AGTTTTCAACGTTTACAAAGAACCGACAGAAGAGGGTCGAGTTGTGATTCCTACCAAAGTTTTTGAGTTGTTTGTCCTTGTTGGTGGGAATTCCAGGAGCTCTCCTCCGTGGACCGCTGTCCTTTTTGTCATTATGTAAGACAGCCTGTGCAGGATTACATTTAAATTGGCATTAGAAAAATGCATGATAATAAATATTGAAACTATTTTCATTGTTTGAATGTAGAAAAAGTAGCACTTTGAATGCTAGAAAACAAAGAAATGTAATATCAGAATCAACAAAATGTTTCATTCTAATATTGGAGAAAATTAATTCTTATATATTTTTAGGGAAGGAGTAGAATATTTAACAAAAATAAAAAAAAATGTTTAATTTGTTGTACGAGTTTTTAAGATGATTTAGGAACTGTGTGTATTTGAGTCGATGAAACCGAATGTTTGGTTTTTAAAGCAACTAAGTATCTTTGAGCATTGAGTTTTTAGGAGGACTTCCAGGATCTCCAAGTGCTGACCATTAAAAGCGGCAAAGAATCAAACTGTCTTTGAGTGTTGCAATTTCGAGTCACCTATTTGTTTGAGTGCTGATTTTTGAAGGCAACTCAAGATCTGAATGTTAAGGTTTCAGAAGGAATCACTGACTGAGTGTCTTGATGCAGAAACCTGTGCATCAGCCTGTGGCGGCGAGGTGGACCCGCTTCTGTCGGTTTGGGCGTTGCCTGTTTGAGGGTCCGGCTCGGGCTCGTACGTCGGAGGATACGAACCAGACGGCAGGCCAGCGGCGGCGTAAGGAGACGGCGTGAAGTTGGCGTAGGGGCTGGGTGGGATGTTGGCGTAGGGACTCGGTGGGATGTCGGCAGCGTACGGGCTGGGGGGGTGCTGGAGTAGAGGGCTGGTAGGGGGGCTTATGATGGGCGAGGCCGGGGTGCTGGACAGGGTGTGCGTCACAGGGGCCACGCTGGCAACAGGAAGTGACATCACACCCCCAACGGGAAGCACTCGCACAGCTGCAGGACACACAAACATTTTTGTCTCACAAAACATAATGAGTGGTGGAGTTATTTTGAGGTGGTCTGACCGCCAGGTGGAGGCGGTGGCCTGCCAGAAGGGCGCTGGTCTTGCCATCCGACTCCTCCACGGCCCTTCATCCTGCTGGAGAGCAGTGGGGCCAAGTCCATTTCCTGTCAGGGGCCACAAACATTGAGTTGTCTCTAGTGAGGGAGGAAAAATACATGAAAAATGCCAAGAAAAGGAAAAACTGTGTTCCCTCGCTACTTTGCGGGTTGTTTATTGCGGATTCACACATCGTGCATTTTGATTCGTGACCATGACCACATGTATTGGAGTTTTACCTTGCTCATTCGGCACATTTTCATGATATCTTTTTTCCTTCTTAATTGGACCTGCAAAAAGTGTATTATTCTTCTTGTTATATATATTTTTTTAGGGGAAATTCGTTTTACAAAAATAGACATCATGAAAATTAGAAAGCTCGTCCCTTATAATCAGCAGCTCAGCATTTATTTTACATTTTCCATCTTAAAAGTTACATTTGTTGAGTGTAACAAGTGTTTACCATTGATTACTGTAAGTTGTGTATTTGTGTTGTTTCTGAGAAAAATAATGTTTCAAAAAGTGAAAATATAATAAATGTAACAGAATTGATTGCCGTCTAGAAAAAAGTCATGTCCCTCATAAGTTAAAAAAGAAACATTAAAAGGTAAGTAGGTTACAAAGGTAGCTTACAGACAACCAGTAAGACAAATAAGTAGGTCGGAAAAAAGGGCAAGGTACTGATTCAAATGGATCATAGCATCAATGATTTTCTTGCCTTGACAAAAAAAGAATGGGCCCAGAAAGCTAGCACATGACTGAAATTGAATATGACTTGACCAACATTCATGAGATATCATTTCAAATCAATAGGGGTCCTGTTGTGAAGCAGATGGGAGCGCAAGTAGATCGGGGTGAGCGCGCGCACTGGAGGCCAAATCCTATGACTGTATTGCGGTGGTCTCAGAGCACAGCGCCGTGAATAAAACATGGTCGGATATACTTGAGGGAAAGCTTTGGAAAGCACTAGGGCAATAAATAATAAAGGAGACTAAAATACAAGTGCTGTATGTGGAAATGTGCTGTTGGGAATCCACACTAACCCTGTGGACTTTGTAGATGATGAAAATGCTTTTGTGTACATACTTTAAGATATGTAACTATAAATGTTGTTTAAGAACCAGAAAAATCCCAATCACCTTCAGTAACAAACAAACTAACTTACCTACTAATAAACCAACACAATAAATATTTTACATATTCATGCTGATTAACCAAAAAGTCTGACTGACAAAATACACTAACTAATAAGCAAACAAACAAACTGACTGACTTGAACAAATAACATAATAACTAGCTTGCATGTAATTGTGCTAACAAACCCACCAAACAACAGACAAAGTAGTTAGTATGTCATCATGAGTACTAATCCAACAAAAAAAATCATCCAACCATGAGACACATTGTTTTCCATCTTCAATCAAAGCATACATGCGTCAGTAAGTACTGAAGTAGTGTGTGCGTGTGTGTGCGTGTGTGCGTGCGTGTGTGTACGTGTGTGTGAGTGTGCCCTTCATCAGGTAAGTGTCAGTTCCCGCCAGGTAAGCGGATCCACTGCCACCGTTGCCTGGCCAGTCTAGTGAAATCACCGTGGCCATCTGGTGTCTGTGCCAATTGCGGTAACTGGGTAACGTAATCGGCCCGAGAGAGCTCTGTCCGACACATCTGATACGCGTGAATTCCTGTCGGCTACATCTGATAGCAAGTGAATGATGGAGCCACGGAGAAGTTGCATTTTAAAGGCAGTTAATCATCTTTGAGTCATCGAGTGTTGAGGTGTCAAGGTGACTAAGAATCTTTCCACATCTTTTAGTGGGAGCTTTTATGGCAACTATGCATCTTTGGGTTTTTAGTGTGGCTCAAAGCCTTTGTGTGTTCATCTTAAAAACCCAACGACTACAATCCCACATTGGCTGGTTTCTGCGTAAAGGGATTATGATTATGTATGTAACTTACTGCGCTATTGTCGGACAGAACCGGGTCAAACAAGCTATCCAAGTAGCGATCCATTCCTCGATGTGGTTCCCAGTCTAAGGAGAAGATGCCTGCTTGTATCAAAAACATTTTTGTGTGAGCATGTTTCTGCACATGAGCACTTACCTTGGCTAGCAAAGCCTTCACTGGCAATGTTAGGCGATGATATGAATTTGTCATCGCCGTCAAAGCCGCCACTCAGCAGACTTCTACAGAAGAAAGAGAAAAAACATCATGACGACTTTTTCTGATTAAAGCAGTTATTCAGTTGGGATGGTTAATTTTTCTACTAGCTAAATTTATGTATATTTTTTTTTAATCAGGAAAATGATAGTAGCTTGGACTTACAATTTTATCAATTTGTTTCGGAGAAATGAATGAAAAACTAAGGAGTTCAAAATCGCCACCTGGTAATGAGCATTATGGCCACGACCCCCCTCCTCTCCTTCCATGTCTTGGTGGCAGTCACGCCAGGGACCAATCACAATTTGTCCATGGTAAATACATTGCTAATAACGTCAAAATAACGGGAATGTTTGTGGACATCTCAACTTGGGCCCACTTCAACCTCTGAAAACGTCACAAAACGATTAGCCATCCCATGGCTGACTTAAAAGAGCAGGAAATGAGCAGTCTCTCTGCAGCTCAGGTGTAGTTTCTGTTATGTCTGTCGTTTTTTATTCTTGCCTCCGAGAGCTAAATTGCTTCATAGGTCAGGTAGATTACATTCAAATCTGTAAGTGTTGGCTTGATGTATTCTTCCCTCCAAGTCAACCCCTTTATCTCCTATCGGCTACGCTCGGCTAAAGATTCGGCATTGCTGGAAGTCCGGTGCTCCAAATGTTTCCATGTGCAACCTTGACATTTGGACAAGCTGACATCTTGGGCTTGTATTTATCTGAAATTGACGCACACGGGCCAGCCCACTTGTATGCAACACGGCTGTATTGCCGACTGCATGGACAGCGTGTGACCTGTCGTGGAGGAGTTCCAGAGAGGGTGACCGCAACGCTACATCCTCAGTATGCATAGTCCTCACAAAAATTGACCTGCTTATCTATCTGCCTATCTAACTAACTACCAATCAACAGACCTACCGACAAATTAACAAATCAACCAACTGTCAAACAGACCACTCAACTTACTAATTAGTTTGTTTATAATAGTACTGACGAACTGATAACATAAAGGGTCAGGGGTTAACTAACCAACAGAATAACTAACCAACCAACTCACACACTAACCGACTAACTAATAACATGCAAACTAACTAATTAACGGACTAATTCCAATGTAATCATGTGAATAACCAATTCAATCGCAAACTGATCAAGTAACTGACCAAGCAAACAATCATACTAACTAACTAACTAACCAACTAACTAACTAACTAACTAACTAAAAGTGATCGGATACATTTGTTTAAATGTGTGTACATCTCTTACATGCTGGCATTGGCCCGTACACGTCCCGGTTCCTGTGCAGAGATGATGAAGTAGCTGCTGTGCTTAGGGAATTGGGCAGGCAACTCCAGGTCCGACATTAGGTCTAGGACATAGTCTGAGCCCTCAAGCTCCACCCACTGCGCCGACTCCTTCAGCAGCACTGACCAGCCCCGACGGCCCTCTGTTACGCCCCTGACAACACACATACACGCCCACACACGCCCACCCACACACACACGCACACACCGCATGCTCACTTCCACATTATGACTCACTTGTTCTACTACTACTTACCACCAACTTCCTGGGTGTTTAATAATATTGACTAACCCATAATCTACTCTTTTACCTGTGTTGCAAGATGTCTTTGGCCATGTTTTCCCCTGTACTCCAAGAGTGTACAGGACAAAGGACGGACACGCCTGGATGAACACACAAGTAGAACAATTAACTAAATAATCTTTTGGATGAAATTGTGCTACAACATCAAATTCAGTATTTCACACGGCTAGCTAGTTATGCTCTCACTAAACGTCTCGCCACCAATAAAACCACTGATCAACCCCCCATATGGGTTCGCATAATTGTGCTAACTGGCCACCTAACAACAAACCAACTAATCAACCAACACTGACCTAACTAACAACTAATCAACAGGCCAACAAAGTATCTATATTGTATGGAATTAAGCTAACCAACTAATTAACAACTAACTTGCCAGCCAAACCCAACCAAGTAGTTAGTTTTGTCCCCAAAAAAATAAACAACTTACCCTACATACAACCAAACTAACAAACAGACCTCTGCTGTATCAAATAGCCCAAACATATTTACATAAAAACTAATTAGAAACTGTAATAATAATAATAATAATAAACAGTAAATCATGACACACAGCTAATTAATGGGTTATGTGACAATACTTTGGTCCAGCGAGCGAAGAACTCTTTATTGAAAGATTTTTCCGCTGCAGTGCCCATGTGACAATGTCCCTCTGTGTGTGTTACAAATGATCCAACTCTGAAGTGAATGGTATAGTTTTGTTCAATACAATACAATACAATGCAACTTATTTATATAGCTCATTTCACAACAGCTGGTGCTGTAACACAGCACTTTCCAGATGGTGTAATATAAATTAGCCTGGTACCGTCAAAGGAGTGTACATGGAGTAGGGTGTGTGCTCTCTTGCGGTTGGCGGTCCACTCCAGCAGGCACGGTGGGTAGGTGCGCATGTACTCGGGCCCGCCGCCGCCGCACCGCTGCATGGCCTGCAGCAGAGTATGTTGACACACAGAGTCGTAACCCTCGGGCCCGTAGTCTGACACGAATCTGAGAACAGGACACAAGTGCACACAGCTCAGTATAAAACAACAACATAATGATTTAATCATCACAGACAACACATTACTTAAATTCTCAAAAATATCAAGGCCGGTTTATTAGGTGGCTTGTTAGTTTGCAAGTTCGGTAGTCAGTGAACAAAATTACATAAAAACAAGTTGCTTTGTTAGGTATAGTTATTGGTCATTTGAATGCTTGGTCGATTAGCTTATCAACCTGACATATAACTAACTAACTAACCAACTAACCAACTTACTAACTAACTAACTACAATTTAACCATTTCACAAAAATAGCTGGTTGTTGATTAGTCATTTTGTATTGAGTGACATGATAAACTCCGGTCCGCTAGTTGTATGACAGGTTGATTCATTTGTTATGAACTGGTAAGTTAGTTATGAACTAATCAACCAACCATGAAACTGACCAACTAAACTAACTAGATGTGTGGTGAGAGAGCATGATTTCTAACACTAGTTAGTTAGTTAATTAGTTAGTTAGTTAGTTTTGAGTGGTGACCACAATTCTGATGCATTGTAACTTTTGTAGTTATAATAAACATGCATTGGGCAGTGACTCATATCCAGTCATGAGTCAAGACAAAAAAAGCTTTGTAGGCATTACCACGACCTACAGGACTGGAGTTGAACAACCAGTGGCACGTCAAAGCGAGCGATTGCCTTTTAGTGGAGGTCTGCACTCTGCTGAATGTCGTTGCTGTGATGAACCTACTTGAGCAGGTGCTTTGCCAGCCTTGGGGACGGTAGGAAGGCGGAAAGACAGGAGGACATGAGGAGCCAACCACGCTCACAATTCAGCATATTGGGATTCCTCCAAACCTGCAAGAGGACAAAGAAAGACCATGGTGTGATTTTATAAGATGATGTCGACAGTCATTTAAGTTCAGAGAATGGCGTCTGGACCTGATTGGTCACTTGAGCAAAAATCTCATCTCGGAGCTCGACATTGGCAAGGCCTTTCTGGATGATGTAATTCCCAAAGAGGTTCTCCTGAGAGCCGTTGAGCTCTGGGTCGCCCATGAAACGTAGAATCTGACACAGACACATTATATTAAAACAAGTTAGTGAGTTAGTTAGTTATGGGGTTGGTTACATCGGTGGTCAGTTAGTCACTAGGGTTCTGTAAACATTAGTTAGTTTTTTGTTAGTTGTATTGTTGGTTAGCTAGTACTATATGTCTTTGCCAGTAATTTAGCACAGTTAAATTAGTTTTTGATTTTGTGAGTTGGCTATTTAGTTAGTATTATGGTTAGTTGGTTGGTTGACTGTAAGGTAGTTAGGTTGTTAGCGTGTTGAGTTAGTTTGCAGAGATTGGCATTCCATCCAAGGGAGAGAATGGTTTGTCCCATTTTAGGGCCGTTTTTAAATAGGACAGACTAAGCAATGTTTTCGTCCATCCCTGTAATCAACCCTTGGGACTGTAGAAATGCAAGGACGGAAGCATTTTAAAACGATGAGGACGGACGGGAACGCAGGACGGAAGGGTGCCCAGGTAGCGGGCGCAGCATGGAGGATGGATAGGCAAACTAGGATCAAGTGTCCATCTCAGTTAGTGTTTGGTAGATGCTTGTTAGATTGAATGGTGATGTAAACATAATTTATATATGTATTTATTTAGATAGGTGATTTTTATATGGTGGTCACTTAGCATAGATATGTGAAAAGTAGTAAAAAGGTCAATTGGAGGGTAAATTACTTGTATGATTTGCTGCGAGTGAGTCGAGGGTTCACCTTGGGGTCAGTTCCATAAACACTAGTTAGTTGGTTGGTTGGTTGGTTAATTAGTTCAGTAAGTATCAGTTAGCACGGCTACATAAAACTAGTTTGATTGTTTTTTATGCTTTTGTTTGTGTGCATGTGTGTGTGTGTGTGCATACTGCTCTGAATGGTGCCTCTAATTGTGTGTGGTACCAGAACAAAGATGTTGAGGGCTCCTCGCTTCAAGTTCTGATCCAATCGGGTCAGCGAGTTCTCTAGCGGGACTGTCAGCATCCCAAAGTAGGGGTCCTAAAAATAAATAAATAAATAAATAAAAATACACATAACCTATAAACACTGCCTCTTCCACATGCGTGCGTGTGTTCACCCTAAATATGGTGCGGACGTAATGTGTCATTAGGTAGTTGTTGATGTCCAGGGGCAAGGTCAGCTGTGGTTCAACCTGAACTTTGGGAGCCTGGACCAGTGCCAGGCAGTCTGAGTGCAGCTCGGTGCCACCTGCGAACGCACACGCACAAACACACGCGCACACACACGCACACGCCACGCACACGCCACGCACATCCATAAACTCCACATGTTTATTTATAGTCTTGTCCCATGCATACCTGAAGCTGCCTGAAGCAGCGCCGCCAACTCAGCGGGGATGGGCAGCATTGTCACGTTCACGACTTCTCGGTTGATGCGGTCCTATACACACATACGTTTTGTCTCAACATGTGACCATCCTCCTCCTCATATTTTTCACTCACCTCCTCAGCTTTCCTTGCCGGGTCCACCACCGTCTGACAAAAAGACAACACAATCCAAAGTCAAAATGATTGTTCATGAGTTATAATTATTGTTCCATGGCCCTTTGTTTATTAGTAGGCAGCATTGTGCTGTTTCTACGGAACTTCATATTAGAGAGCAGCATGAGCAAAGGGAAAATTAATTAATTGTTGGTGCAGATCTGGCTAAAGTTTAAATTGTACATTTTGATTCAATGTAATTTCGTACATTTCTTTTCAGTATTTGATTAGGTTATTTTAAAAGTTTATATTTAGATTCTATTTTTTTATTTTTTAAAACATTATGAAATTGCATCAATATTTCACAATAGGAAAAATTGCAAAAAAGAAAATCTAATTTTTTTTGGCAAATATGTGGATAAGGGCTAGAAGAAGCATATTTAAATATGAATTTCTTAACCTGTATAAAAGCTAACATCAAAAAATGTTAATTTACACTGATTTTAATATTTTATATTGTAATCTATTCTGTTTATTTCTTTTTTAAGTGAAATTTGTATTCAATTTAAATTACTTACCAGTACAAAAGTTAGCGTTCATTGCTTTGTTACTCTTTTTGCTAGTTTGTGTGTTTAAAATGAGTGTAATGCGACCAAAACATTTAGCATCTTGACACACTCATACCTAAGGGCAATTCAGAGTGTCCAATCAACCTGCCGCCCAGGATTTTGGATTGTGCGAGGAAACCGGAGTACCCGGAGGAAACCCACGCAGGCACGGGGAGAACATGCTAACTCCACACAGGAAGGCTGGAGCTGGAATTGAACCCACGACCTCCATGCTAACCGGGCCAAACCCATACATACCCTCATGTAACGCTGCCGGTTGATGATGATTCGTATTGTGGTGCCTAACTTGATGCGACATCTCCTCCTGCAAGCAAACTTCTTTCTGTCCGAGTAAATGAAAAATAAAACAACAAAAATAGGAGTTATTTGATATTAGACAATGTCAATGGAGCGATTCATAACAAAAGCTGCATGAACGCTCACCTGACAACGAATCCTTTGCATCTGGCCTGCAGCAGCGTCATGCAGTGTCGGAACTTGACGAAGTTCTTGCGTATGAAGTACATGCGCACGTATCGCTGCAGCGTGAGGGCAGCAATGTTGAGCATGCGGTCCCGCTTACCCTCCAGGAACTGGTGCAGATCCTCCTTCAGGAATATCTGCACAAAAACACATTCGGTAACACACAAGCATTTAACTGCTTCCTCTTCCTGTGTGCGTGTGTGTGGGGGTGTGCGTGTGTGTGTGTGTGTGTGTCAGCGGACCTTAGTGACTCCCAGCTGGTAGGAGCCGACCTTGATGGGTCCCAGTTTTCTGAGCATGATAACGCAGTTATCTCCGTCAGCCATGGGCGGGTCTTTCAAGCAGAGCAGCGCTTTGTACCTGCAGACAAAGATAAAGATAAAACATCATTCAATATCCATCGTAAATAACGTGGCATTGTTTGGTCCACTTTGAGATGCTCTGAGGAGCCATACTGTGCATCGACTGTATGATCGACAGTATACAAATTTTGAATAACTTACGCACATACCAGGCTACCTACCCATACTAACCTTTTCTTTAATTTAAAGCTGTTAATACTATTGAAGTCTAAATTTACACACTTAAAAACGCATCAAAATGCTTAATCTATTCCGATCATATAAACCACGGCCACCTCACTACTTATGCAATGGACTTGTTCATCTTCATACTGTGCATGAGCAGATATGTTGGCACAGTTGTGATTGTTGTGATGAAAATGCTGACCAGTATTTTATGTCATGCTGCCGAATTTAATGGCAAGTAAGCCACCCTTTTAAGCTCACAAATTTGAAAGTCTGACTCGGCCAGTGCTTCACCAGCCATGAATCTCATCCCGTTTCATCTCCCTACCGAGCGACCTACTTACCTGGTTAGGAAGCTGTGAAAAGTCAATCTGACGGGATAGCCCTCCTTGCGTATCCGGATGGTCTCCATTATTCCAGAGTAACGCAGCTGTGTGCTCACCAGGTCCATGTCAAACAATACAGGTTCCTGAAGCAACACAAAAATCCCCACATGACCACTTTTCATTAAAAAACATCACGCAGTGGGCTCATAGTTAGATACCTTATGCTGGTTTGGCTTGATACAGCGAACAAAATAAGGGTGACACCTTGAAAATGAAAGAATAACACAGGGAATAAATGGAGAAAATGGAGCGACAGTGATCTTTGTGTACATTTCCACCTCTCCATCTTCTCCAGTAGCTCCTGCAAGCTGCTCTGGAACTTGGCGCTGACCGTGCTCGCCTGAATACGCCGAGCAGCGCTGCTGCGCCGTGCAATGGATCGATTCTGCGACATTGCCTCGGAATGCTTCAGGAAAAGGTCAGACACCATCTGGTGACACACACACACACACGTAAGCACGGTGGTAGATGACATGGAGAAGACGTAAAATTAGTCCGAGTCTGACTCTGTTTTTGCTGCAGATGAAAAGGTCCAGAACATCTTGGCGGACCGTGTCAAAGTTCTTGTCCAGAAACTTGTTCACCTCGGACCCAAAACATTAGACAAATGAACTAAACATGCATGACCTACCAACTTAACTACTACTCGTCATTTAGCAACCGACCTACCTTTCTGCTTACTTCTTATTCTTTGACTAAGCTACTGTATGTACCTACAAAGTATTTTCATTCATCTATCTGCTTTACCTACCCACCCATGTATGAATTTACATTTACCTCCCAACATATTTATCTATTTCTTCTAATCTAATCTTAATCCATCTAGTAATTACTGTATCTACCAACATACCCATCTACGTGTCTTTCCACTACCCTGCATATCTTTCTAGATGTCATCCTACAAATCTCCAGTACCTTTCGGTACCGGCCTGTCTACCTACCCCCTTATACATTTGTCCGATCAACTTCCCCTTGATACCTTTTATGTACCCTACCTGCCTATTTAACCACCAACCTCCAATTAAATAAATATATCCATTTATTCGACTTAGCTACCTACCTATTTTGCAATTATACGTCCCTACCTTCTTTATTACCCATCCACCTACCAAACCACTGCTGTATCAATCCACCGTAGTACTTAATCATTTGTCCAAACTATATATTTCTTCCTGGTTATCAGGTTTCCAATTTACCAAGTCATCCACAGGGCAACCTAGCTACCTTCCAACCAAAATTTAAGATTACTAGGTCTCAATACTGTATTTCTAAGTAATGACAGTAAACAGAGTGTTACCAGAATTCTGAGCAATGAAAAAGTACCTGGTAGGTGACTTTCCCAGCAAAGTGTTTGAGGGTGAACTCAGGCAACGGCATCTTTGGCTTGCCGTAAAGGGGGTCGTTACCGTGGTGATAATGGCACTTCTGCAGAAACGTGTGCTCTGTGGCCTAATTGACCCAAGAGCAGGTGGTCAGTGCTCATTTGATTCTTGTTCTTGGGTGTGTTTGGTGGCAAAAGGTTACCTGAGGAAAACCACACTGGTCGTCAAGTATGCGTAGTATTCCGTGAGGCTTTGCGGCAATGAGGTCCAGGCAGGCCTGGTTGTGGCTGAAGGGCTGCTGCTGCCACTCGATCTGTTCGCGCATGTACTCCTCCTTTAAGACATACAGCATAAGCACAATCTTGGTTATATTACTGCACTGTCAACCAATGTCCATTTCAGAATCAAAATCAGAATCAGAATCAGAAATCCCTTTATTGTCATTGTACTCAAGTGTGCAACGAGATTAGAGAGCTCCACTCTCCAGTGCAATACAACAATAATTCAGATAAATATATAAATTGGATAAATAAGAGAATAGTTAGTGCAATGGAAAATAATACTGAATAGGATATATTAAAACACATCACGTTGCTGTTCTGCAAAGTAAGGGTGGTCGTGTGTGTGTGTGAGAGTTTAGAATGGAGATGGCTCTTAGTACACAATACTGTTCCGGGATCCTAGAGTGTGATATTTTTAGAGTTTAGGCTTAATACAGACAAGTATAACATGTCCAGGAGGGCGTCAATTACTTGTGGCTATTTGTGGGAAGGCTCAATATTGTGAGGGTTCAATGTAATAAGAATAGAAGTAGCAGAAGTTGTACAAAAAACAAGATTTTCCCTGACCTGCTCTTGTTGGATGATGACTTTGTTAAAGAAGAACTGCAAAGTTTCGTTGGCGTAGTTGATGCACAGCTGCTCAAAACTGTTCACCTGTAGCTCCTGCAAAGGATTTATTATAAGAGAGGGGCGCTAACGTCAGTGCTCGTTTTGACTAATATACGTTCAATAAAAAAAAACAAACAAACAAAAATAAACCAAACGAACCAACAACAAAAAAAACAGCACCTCAAATCCATAAATGTCCAATATAGAAATGGAGAGTGCCTCGTTGCGAGGGTACACTCGTCCGTTGATACGCTCCGTCAACCAGTTGAAGAGCAACGAGTAGAGAATCTTGGCAACGGCATCTCTACGAGACACGCACAACAGGGTTGCTATGGAAACAGGAGAAACTGGTTCCTATGGAAACAAGAGGGCATCTGAAAAGATACTACTCGCGCCCCAACTTCTCAGAGGACCCCTGTCTTCACATACTTTGTCCTTACATGCTCCCTTCAAAGATGGGAAGAGAATGTCAAACAGGTCTCCATCAGAAGGAATCTACTCCCCTGGGGTGTTTTAGGAGGACCAATTTTATTTGAGTTTGAAAACTTTTGTTCCTCCCAACAAATAATATTAATAATATAAATTACACAAAGTTACAGTAAATTAAATATAATTCGGTTTTGGTCCATAATCTGTCCGAAAACAGGCAATAAACTTGATCGTTACTGTATTTTCCAATGGACAATCAAATGTTTCATTTGGATTCAACAACTATTTGGATGACTTAGTCTGCTTTCACAAGTTCAGAAATCAAATGATATTTACTGTTGAGAATCTGATATTCCGAGCATTTGGACAAACTTAATTTGAAAAAAAGTATCCAAATGATTAATCGATTGTCAAAAATAATTGTTGATCCATTTGATAATCGATAGTTGTCGATTAATCAATGAATTGTCACACCTCTAATATTTAGGTATATGGGGTGCAGGTTCCATTTTGAGGCTGAACTTCTGGCAATAAAATGCATCAAGACCCATGCTGGCCGCCTGCTGGCCGCCTGCTGCCATTCTGCTGGCTGCTGTCAGCCTCCTGCGAGTCGACACAACTTTAGTGAAGCTAAACATCCGAAATATAACCAGTCGGGGTTCGTGTCTCAGTCATGCTCTTGTTGGCTTCAATCTGTGAAAATGGAGAATCGATTGGATGGTATTTTCGATTTTGTGGAGGTGATCACATGAGCTCATGTTTGGTGTCAATAAATCCAAACTATTGTGCAGAATGCTTTTATACTTTCAAAGGTTGTGGACAGTGGACAAGAGTTGTAAAGTGCATTTGCATTTCGGTGGCGATTGGTCATCGTTTTAGACACCAAAACTGACAACTCATGCAATATTACCTCGCTTACCTCCCTGCTGCAACGTAGACGCTGAAACCAGAAAAAAATAACTCGAACTCCAAAAGGGGGTGTGCAAATTTGTCGTAAAGCTCAACTCAAAAAAAAAAAAATCACGACAGAGTCTTTTCGAGGGGAGCATTTTAGTACTGATGTCATATTTGCAAGCAAACCTATTATATAAGTGCCCAAGTTAAGCTCATGCAAGTGTCTCTGTAAGTTTTGTTGCTGACTTAAAGCAAAGGGTGAACGGCGACATGCTTAATGGTTAAAAAAAATGAACAAAATAGAACCTAAAATATTGTAAATACAAAAATTGGACGTGAACTGACCTTGCATCCACGGCACTCTCCACTGTGAGCGGAGTTGATATCTTTTCCCTCACTGTGTCCTGCAAACACAACATGCTGCCCATCATGCCTCGTTGTGGTGGTTGTGTGTAGTCGCTGTGTAGCGCTCACCATAACTTTGAAGGTGACACACTTTTGCAGGCCTTCCGCCGACACCTGCAGCAGCTCGGCGACCACTCGGATCTCCTGAGTGCTCATGACTGCTGCCGCCTCCTGATTGACGCCAGCCTGCAAGGGGACGTGATCCATCAGCATCATTAATAAGAGTGTAACACAGGGTGGGTAACGTATAGCCAGCGGGTCATGCTCTACCTTCTTGAATTTGGCCCAGTGAAGGTTTACATGATCAAGAGTCCTGTAATAATTTTTGCCATAATATTTTTGGACTGATAAATAGGAATTATTCATTTGTATTGATAGTGACTATTTATTAATTTATCTTACCCAATAATAGTTTTTTTTGTTATAAATAATCAAATAAAAAGTTAATTAAAATGAACAATTAAAAAATGGTTGATTAAGTATCGTTGTACTTCATTGTAAATAGTAACATCAAAAATGATTTTATGATGAAAAATCAAATTTTTTATTTAATTGAAAAATTGGTTAATTAATCGCATTTCAGTGCAATATGAATAAAAATGAGAGTGCAGCATTTGATAATTAAAACCATTTGTGTTATTTTAGATATACATTGTTACTTTTTGAGACATTTTAAATGTATTTTAATTAACAATTGGTTAATTAACTCCAATTAAATTACCATTAAATCAATTAGTAAGGAGAATTAAATATTACATTATTAATAATACTCACAATTGCATATAGAACTTGAATACACATTTTAACCGTTTTCTATACCATAATGACTTATTTTGTTCAACAAATTAATTAGACCTTAATTAATAATGGCTAACCAAAAAAAAAAGATAATGTATTATGATTTAATCATGAAACTAAACTATTTTGCACATTTGATGTTTTTATATCACAACACACGACCTGGCGTTTCATTCTGTTTCAAAAACAAAAATGTAGGCCTGAGATAAGTCCGTGTGTGAAGTGTTGACCTGGTGCGACTGGAAGTAAACATTGCCAAGATGGAGGATGGAGGACAGGAGCCGGTAGATGGCCTTTTGCTCCTCGGCACTGAAGTGCAGGATGTCCATGGCATTCAGCAGGCGGCGGAAGTCCGTGCCGTCGTCTTTTCCTGCGATTTTGCAGTCCCCTCCCTGCACTCACGTGCATGCAAGCCTTAAAAAAAAGCCTCTAAAAAAAGTCAACAAATACTTAACTCACACTGGGTGCTGCATGGCTGCGCATAAGGTAACCAATAATGTGAGAACGCGCTCTCGAAGTCAGCGAGGATGAAAGGCTAACTTCATCCCGGAATGGCTTTCATTATGTCAATGGGTTTACTTCAAACAGAGTGAAAGGTTACACAGGCCACTTTTACATTTGTGGCCATTAATCAACGTCTGCAGAATAAATGTCACCTTGGCACAGAGATGACAAGTCATTTGCGAACCCAGAAATTGATTAGCCATGCTCTGTGTGTGTGTGCGTGTGTGTGTACCTGGTTGAGATAGTAGTAGGTTTCAGCATCCTGCAGATAGAGCGACTGCTTCTCGTGTGGTGGAAGGCCCGCCAGCATCTCGTAGAAGATGTGGTAGTTTCTCTCCGATTGGGCCTGACCACGACACAGAAAATAAAAAAAGATATAGAACATTTCAGTATTGAATACAAACGGTATGGTGCTTGCTGCATAATACATTGAAGTGTGTGTTATGTAAAAACATGTCTGTTAAGGAGAAGTGGACAACTGCTATTTTACTTTTCACCTTAAGCGAAATGCTAACTTAGTTTCTCTGGTACTAAGTTTCATATTTGTATTAGTAGTGAAGGCCCTTGATGGAGAGGGGCGTGGAATGGGAACGGTTGATGGGGCGGGGTCTCAAGCATCCACCTGGGGTTAGGGCTGGGGGTTTATCCACCCTCTAGGGGCATCAAAATCAGGTGCTTGCCCCTGTCATCCACTGTGGATAACGTGTAGTAGTTGCAACCAGTGTAATAGTAATAATAATAATAATAATTTTAAATGTAATTATTGACAGTTTAAATAATTTAAAAAGGACGCTTAGTAAAGAAAATAAATAAATAATAATAATAATAAAAATTTTAAAAAAGAACAGAAAATATTTGCCCCAAAGCAGAAAAGCAGGCAAGAAAAAAAGACAAGAAAAAAAGACAAAAAAGACAAGATAATTAGGATAACAAGAATTTTATGATTAAAAATAAATAAATGGTATTTATAGGCTCCAACTGAGTGATAATATTTAGGTTTTAATGGATGGTTAATCATCATTTGCCATGAAAAAAAAAACTCCAAAAAAATGTAAATATGTCTGAACTTGGGTAATAAGCAGGTAAAAGAAAACACAAATAACCGGGGGGGTTCCACAAATAACAGAGGACAGGTTCCAAACGAAATCTGCTACAAAGTGAATTTCAGAATGCTGAATGATGACTTTGCATGGTGCACTGTAATAACCGCCCCCCCCAACAAGAACTTTTCAGAGCTGATAAAGATGGGATGAATGCGCCATGAAAAATAGAAATCAGACAAGTACATGGAAAAGAAGGACAGGTGCATCTGTGTGATCTGATTCAGAAGAGACATTGCGCGTGTGTGTGCATAGTGTGAGGTCATCTCAGTCCTGCAGACGACAGACGCTATTGATGGAGATGTTTGATGGACATCAGGATTAAAGAGACACAGCATCATGTTTGACACCTCATGTTGACTGACTCATGAATCTCCTCTTTCTCACACTATGACTCACTTGTAAGAAGATGCCGTGTGTGTAGGTGGGGGTGGGTGCGTGTGTGCGTGTGTGTGGGTGGGTGTGCGGGGGTGCGCGCGAGTGCGTGTGTGTCCAGTTTACCTGAAAGACAATGCGAGACTTCTCCAACAGGTACTGAGATGTTATGGCACCGCTGATTACACCCCTGGTTAATTAGGTGGGAGTGGGCACACACACACACACACACACACGCACACCCCCGCAGGCACGCACGCATGCACGCACACACACAGAAACAAATACAGTTGAGAGTTAAGTAACAAGCCATGCATGTGTAATGTGTTTGGGTCTTCTTTAACACAGGTCAACTTGTCACCTAGGTGCGTTAATGTTACCCTTACGAGTGTGTAGTATCGTATTTACTGTGGACTCACTATAGCTCATGGTTATATGAAAAAAAAAAAAAAAAAACACACTAAGGAATTCGTTAGCCTAATAGCTCAAGTCTGTTGAACAATAAATAAGAATACCGTACATATAACGTGAGTTTTACGAAATGTGGTCCAAATTTAACAAGTTTTGCATTAATTTAGGAATTCTATCATGTAAAATGTAGGAATTTTGGAAATGTGAAGAAAACGCAAGTTAACCATTTTGAAATTGGATTGGTTTCAACAATATTTGAGTGTGTAGAGAAATATAGAAGAATGAGTTGAATTGGGAAAATGTCTCCATTCATTCAATGTATTTTATTTTTCTTGGAATTGTCGAAAAGTAGGAATTTTATCAGAATATGTTTTCAAATTAGTTGCAAACTACTCACTCCTCCATGTAGATCTGTGTGAATTTGCCAAAGCGTGATGAGTTGTCGTTGCGTACTGTTTTGGCATTGCCAAAGGACTCCAATAGGGGCGTGGCTTCCAGGATCTAATGAATATGTAAATACACTTGTTACCACGGCAATCCGCAACAGCCTAGACAACAATACAGTTGAATACGTTACCTCTATCTGGCGGCACACGGTCAGTAGATATAAAAGTGACAATGGAGTTAGCCTAATTTTTTTGCTTAGATTCACAGTACATGGGTTAATTATGTATAAAAAATGGCAGATGAACCTGTTGGGTCATGTTGCGCTTGTGATGTATGGCTGTCAGGTAGCGCAGGATCAGTTTGGTGGCTTCCGTCTTCCCAGACCCGCTTTCTCCACTGCAAACATGTCATTCAAAAATGGGATAAATCATATCCGATTAAAACATTTGCGTCAAATTCTAGAACAAAAAGGATACAAACTTGGTACCTGATCACAATACACTGGTCGTTTTTGGCATCCATCATGTTGGTGTGGGAGAGATTAGCAAGGGCAAAAAGATGACTGCAAAACAGACACACATTTTTCCATCTTTTGTCATTCAATCAGGTTGGACTATTTGATAACATAATTTGATTGATATGACATGAAGCAAAGTGGACTCTTAAGTACGGTATTACATAAGTCACTCAACAAGCTTAGTGGACCTTTCAGTAACCTATTACGATAGTCACCGACTAGGTGGGGGGAGTAATAAAATGCGTTAGTCACGAAGGGTGAACTACAGAACAACACTTGTCACTAAGCAAGCAAGGTGGGTTCTTAACTATATTACAATAGCCACCAAACCATCATGGAGGTCTCTTTACGTAAATTGGTACAGTAACCGTTAACCTAGACAGCTGGAGTTTTTCGTATTACATTAGCTTCTAAAATTGCTTGGACTGTTATGTGAAATACAGTATTCCATTAGCTGGCAATCTAACAAGGTGGACTTTGGTGTGTGGTCTTGCCAATAGACAAGCAGAGTATACATTTCTGATGTAATGTATTAAATCACTTGCTAAAATTGCAGCATGGACTACAAATTACCGTAAAACATTACTGTAGCCGCTAAGGGAGCAACACTGTATTCATACATTAGTAACAGAGAGACTTGGCTCATCGGTTGAAGGTTTTAGTAACATATGACACGGTCCATTCATGAAGTAGGTTGGGTTGTAAGTACTTTTGGCAAAACAACAGTGCAGACTGTGTTGAGAAGGGTGGAATTTTAAATACAGTATAACACAAGAGTCTTCAAGTCCGGTGCTCGGAGCCCTTATACAGCCTGTTTTCGATGTTTCCTTCACTCTCACACACCTGATTCAAATGGGGGTTTGTTAACAGGCTTTTGCAAAGGTTGATGATGAGCTGATTCTTTGAATCATGTGTGATGAAGCAGGGAAACATATTGCAGATTGAAAAGGGGCTCCCGACAATATGACTCTGAGACAGCTGGTATAAATCTCGCTGATAAACTAGCCAGGTGATGTTTTTGGGCATGCATTTCATTATCCTTAACAAACTTCAAAATCGGAAGAAAATATTAACACATAAAAATGCCATTGTAAGAAGGGTACACCAAAATTAGGGTCTTACGGAGGGTTGTCACTCAGGCCGTGTCCCTCGTACTGCAGTACCATGTCTGTGCCATATATGTTGAGCAGCTTGTAGGGGTTGATGGAGACCAGGATGCTGCCGATGTACGTCTTTTGGAAGAGAAAATCAAAGGGACATTCTCTTGAAACTTGAACCATTTGAGGAATTACATGTGCATAGGGTCAAAAATTTACATAAATGAGCTCTTGATCGTAGCGTTTCTTGAGGTTCATCAGTACGGTGGTCTCATTCAGTTCACTGAAATAAATGGGTAAGATCTTGATAATGTCTTGAATGAGTCTAAAAAAGATATTACAATTGTGAGGCTTACGGCAGCTGTGTCAAGTCCTCCATACCCTCAGCCCAGCGTTTCACCCTGTGGCTGGTTGTTGGCATGCTTAGGATAGAGTAGATCTAAAACGCAATGATGTGTAGTTAGCATGAAAGGATCTAGTCATCATGGTCCAGATTTGAAATGATTCTCTGTGAACTATCTATTACCTTGTCATACCAGCTCTGCCCAAGAACCCTTTCTCGGACAGGAATCCAATCTGTATCCCGAAGCTCTCCCTTCTCAACGTTGGGCATGGGTAAATAGTCGTCCAATACACCGGTCTCTCTATACATGGACCACTTGGTCAGGTGCTTAACCGTGCCATGGGGCAAAACTCTCTCAGCGGTCCACACGTCTTCCCCCGTATTGCCGCCACCTCTGGCATTCCGGGCCCAGTGGCCTGAGTGCGGACCATAAGGTGGAATGGCAGCGTAGCGATTATCCATGCCATATAGTGCTGTTGGGGGTCTATACGAAGCGTAGCGAAGCTGCTGGTTTTGGATGGCGTTGGCCAGATTGGGATTATGAAATCGTCTTGTCAGAATAGAGCCGTCCGGCAGCCTGCGGGACAAACGTGGCTGAAGTTAAAACTTTCATGTCACAAGCTAACAATGTCACATGCCCTGATTTATGTCTGTGGTTTGCAACCTGTAACGCATGCCACGCAGTTCATCATTCTTCAGGGCGGAGGAGAGATTCGGACTATCGGGTTTTGGTGCTCCCGTGAACACAGAGTTTTGAGGGAGGTGGAAGAGATCTGAAGAACGAAGGGCCATGTTCTTCCTCAGAGCAGCAGTGAGGTTTGGAGTTGCGGGCTGCTGACCAGGGATGACCAGGGAACCATCAGAAAGTTTATACGAAGCATCCCGAATATTTTGATTAGCAAGAGCCTACCGGGCAGAAATAGCAAGAAACCATTTGAATTTTTTTAAACCACTTGCAAAGTCGTGAAAACAAATGGGGTTAGGATTATGTACTTTTGACAAGTCAGGAGTGAGTGGTTTGCGCGGGTCAATGATGATGGTTCCGTCAGGCAGGGCATACGATACACCCTGAAGGTAGGGGTTCTGAAGGGCAGCAGTCAGGGTGGGACTCTTTGGTTTTCTTGGGTCGATGATCATGGTTCCATCAGGGAGGGTCAGGGTTGCCCCCTTCAAGGCTGGGTTATTAAGAGCCTGTTGAATTGGTTGACAGAATTGGTTGACAGCAAGATTCAGATAGGTTGAGGTTTTACAGTCCTAAGAGAAACCAACTAATTTGTCATGTCAGTGCATTATAATTCGGGATTGAAAGCAAACCTTTAACAAGTCTGGTGGGATGGGTGTATTGGGGTCTCGAACTCCCTCCGGCAGGTTAAAGGAGGCATTCCTGAGGGCTGGGTTCTGAAGAGCATTGGAAAGACTTGGAGAGACGGGCTTCCGCGGGTCGATGATGATAGTGCCGTCGGGCAGCGTGTAAGATGCTGATTTCAGGTAAGGGTTCTGAAGTGCTGCAGCCAGGTTGGGGGATTTAGTTTTTTTTGGGTCGATGACGATGGTACCGTCGGGCAACGAGTAGGACGCTTCACGTAAAGCAGGGTTCTTTAGGGCCTTAGCAAGGTCTGGGGAAACAGTTTGCTGTATGCCAAGAGACAGGTTAATGGTTGACAAAGGCAGAAGCAATGTGTATTAAAATCATGAGTTATAAATCCTATGTTACTTGTTTTTTAGGGTCTATAATTGAGCCATCAGGTAGAGTGTACGTAGCAGTCCTGAGATCCTGGTTCTGAAGCGCTCTGGCAAGGTTAGGAGACATGGGTTTCTGGGGAATTCGCGGGTCCTATGTAGGTCAGAATGAAAAGTGACACACCACTTGTTGAGAAGCACACATAAACGTTTATTCAGTTCTGCAATGGTGTAATATCCACTGGTACACGTTATCAATTATGTTTGGAAAATGGTGGAAACCAGTCTGAACATTTTTGAAAGCGTGGGAAAAAGTACACCAAACTAGTCATCTTGTATTGTTATTTTAAGTAATTTTAACGGATTAGACTTAAATCTTTGTTAATAAACACATTCATCCACCCATTATCGGAGCCCCTTATCCTCACAAGGATAGCAGGCGCTGGAGCATATCCACGCTGTTGACGGGCAGGCTACATACTAAAGTGGTCGCCAGCCATTCTCAGGGCACAAAAAGACAAACAACTACTCGCACTCACAATTACACAATTTAGAGCACCCAATCAATCTGTCATGCATGACTTTGGAACGTGGGAGGAAACCATCCATCCATCCATTATCTGTATTGCTTCTCTTCTTCTCACAAGGGGAATGCAGGGGGTGCTGGAGCCTATCCCAGCTATCTTCGGGCAGTAGGCGGGGTACACCCTGAACTGGTTGCCAGCCAATCACAGGGCACACATAGACGAACAACCATTCGCACTCACACTCATACATAGGGGCAATTTGGAGTGTCCAATCAACCTACCATGCATGTTCTTGGAATGTGGGAGGAAACCGGAGTACACGGAGGAAATCCACGCAGGCATGGAGAGAAAATACAAACTCTACAAAGGAAGGCCGGAGCCTGGGATCGAACCCTGCACTTCTGAACTGTGAGGCGGACATGCTAACCAGTTGTACACCATGCCGCTTTCAAGGGGCAAAACTTTTTATCCAGTATATAGGTAATGGCCCATCAAAGAACATTTTTGGGACAGTTTGTACAAGAACAAAAGCTGCTTTATCACTCACCCTGATAATTGATCCATCAGGCAAAATGTATGAAGCACCTCGGATTTGCTGGTTTTGCAAGGCTTGACCGAGCTGCGGTGATGAATGTGGTTCCGTATATGGCGACACTAAGGTTCCGTCTGGCAGCCTGTATGATGCTTGCATAAGCTGCGGATTGTGTATGGCATTCGTCAGCATTGGTGACGAAGGCGGCGGGGGTCGGTAGGGGGATCTGAGTTGCAAAGGAGTCTGATAGGATGCTTGGCGGAGGTTTGGGTTCTGCTGCAGCGCGCTGTGGAGCTTAGGGCTGACAGGGGTGTAAGGGCGTTGCATCAATGGGGATCTTAAAGATGCAACATTCTGAAAGTCAGCACGATTCTGCAAAGCGTCATAGAGCAACGGTGCTGAGCCAGGCTCAGTTATGTAATCATACCCGGTAACATATGTCTGTCCATAGGGCGAGTGGAGCTGAGGAGTGGGATAGGATGCCACACCTCTGAGTGCTTCACCGTGTCTCATGGCTCCAGAAAGCAGGGGAGATGAAGGCCCAGATGGGGTGTATGGGGACTGAGGCCTCTGGAGAGGAGAAACATAGGAGGCATCTCTCAGTACCTGGTTTTGCAGGGCTCTGGAAACCATCGGGGAGGAAGACCCCATTGAATGCGCATAAGGCAATAACTGCCTTGGCAGAGGAGAACCATAGGATGCGTCTCTCAACACCTGATTTTGCAGTGCTCTTGACACCATTGGCGAGGAAGGGGCCATGGGCTGCTCGTAAGGAGATAGTGGCCTTTGAAGAGGAGAAGCATAGGATGCTTCTCTCACTGCCTGGTTTTGCAGGGCTCTGGACACTGTTGGGGATGAAGGGGCTATAGTTTGCTCATATGGAGATAGTGGCCTCTGCAGAGGTGAAATGTAGGATGCATCTCTCACCGCTTGATTCTGCAACGCTCCGGACAAAAGTGGAGAAGAAGGTATCATGGGTGACCGGTTGGGGGCGAATGGGGAAAGGTAGGAGGCATCTTGAAGTGCTTGGTTTTTTATTGCAACAGAGAGCATTGGGGATGAGGGAAGATACAGCTCCTCATATTGGGCTACCCTTCTGTCCATGTCCACTACTGGGCCGGCTTGAGGGCCCAAAGGGGAAGATGAAGAGTTCTGTATGATTCTTTGATTTTGTAAGGCGCTCGATAACATCGGTGAAGCAACAGTAGCAACTGGATTGGTGAAAGGATCCACATAGGGGGTCGAGTCATACAGCTCCGGATGATGGATGCCCGGAGGAGGCAATAGGGGGGTGGATATGCCAGAATGACGAGGAGAAAGGCGTGGGGTTGCAGGATGCGAAATGTGCTTGAGTGAAGGCGAAACAGGGGGCATCCTCCTCAAGGAATTTTGGGCCACAAGTGGATGCCCGCGGGCTATAGGACGTGGAGGAAAACGATCAGACTCTCGCCTGACAAGAGGAGCACGGTGTATCATGTGAGGTGAATGAAAAGGAGATGACTGATGAGAAGAGTCTATTGTAAGAACAGATGATCTATTGCTTCTTATTGAAGCGGTACGGAATGGTCGCACATTCTGGGTGGGTGGGGGCACTGGACGCCCCCTAAGCCCCATAGGTGAAGGTCTGACAGTTCCTAAGGGAATATTTCCCCCCATCCTGGGTCTGGTTAGTGGTGTGGGATCCCTTAGTAGCCGTGTCGAGCGACGGGAGAGAGTAGGGGAGACGGGTCGATGCCCTTCAGGGGATAAACTTCTGTGAGATAGAGTGGGAGATGGTCTTCTGCTGAGTTGAGGTGAGAGGGAAGGAGACACAGGATCTGAGGGTTGTCCAGTCAACCTTCTCCCTCCGAACGGACTTCTGGCAGGAGCGGGTGTTGCCGGTGGACTTTGCATCCTTATCGAGGCACGTGGTGAAGAGGACTGAGCGCGCTGTATCACCGAGGTCCTCGGTGAAGATGGAGGACTTCGCTGAATCATGGAAGCATGGGGTGAAAAAGAGGGGGACAGAGGTTGCATTTTGGGATGAGCCAGAGGGGAGGCCACGGGAGAGGGATCATGTGAAATCTGCCGTGAAATGACAGAGGGGGCTCTTTGGGAACTGATGTTACTATTCCTCATGGTTGAATGCGTGCTGGAAATTTGCCTTTGTGACAAGACTGGTGAGGGTACCATAGGATTGGGGTGATGTGGTACCTGAGGTGGGGGGATCCTGACAGAGCCTCGCAATGGACTGGGAGAGGGTGACATGCGGCGGGCAGTAAGTGGGGACATACCTGCTTGCTTTATAATCATCGCAGTTGGTGTGGGGATGGATGGAAGGCCATAAGCCTGCTGGGGTATCATCTGTGGATGGGTTGATGTCATCCGCTGTGACATCATCTGTTCTTCCGATGACATCATTGCATGAGGAATCATCATTTGCGCCAACATCATTGGCTGCTGCAACATCATCTGCTCTTCTGATGACATCGTTGCTTGGGCAATCATCATTTGTGGTGACATCGATGGTTGCTGTGAAATTGCCACTTGCTCTTCTGGTGGTATCATTGATTGGGGAATATTAATTGGAGGCGCCATCCCATGCTGCGGCAACATCCCTTGCTTCGAGGCTAACATGTGTTTTGGAGATATGACCTGCAGTGGCATTTGGGGTACCATACTTTGCTCTGCTAACATTGGCTGCTGTGGTGACATCGCTGGTATTACCTGCTGAGAGGACATCATCATTTGCTCTTGCGGCGACATAATTTGCTGATGGAACATCATGCCAGTTGAATGACCTGGTGCGAGAGGTATCTGATCTTCATATTGGATATCGGACATGTCTTCAAATTCTGGATCGGGCGGAAGATTCGGTGGAGGGGGCAGTGGTACTTCGAGGCGCTCTTTTCCAAAGAGGCGGACTTGAGGTCTGGGAACACGAAATGTCTCGCCTCCCTGAAGCCCCCCACTATCACCCTCATAATGATCCATCTGGTCTGGGGACTGGTGCCCGTAGAGATCCTGTACATCCATCGCTTGCCCTCCAAAGACTTGTTGGCCGCCTGGGGGAAAACCAACCATCTGTTGAGAGTTGAAGTCCTGGTAGGGCACACCCACAACCTCATGGTAGTTTGGTAGAGCTTCGTCTTGCATTCCAAAAGCTGCTGCATGGACATTATTGTAATATGCTTGCATGCTGTCATAATAATCAGCTGTCCCATTTTCATCATATTGAACCTGAGCCTGGTGAAGCCCATTTACTGGATCCTGACCCACTGGCACATTGTAGTCTAGACCAACTTCATTGTACATTGGCAATGCTTGCTGTTGTTGCTGGTAGTCATATATTGCTGGTTCCTGATTGTTGTAGTACCCTTGGGAAACCAAATAGGGGTCATAATAGGCCCCTGTGTCCTCGTCATAAAGAACTTTCGCATAATATTCCGCATTGGGGTCGTAGATGCCCTCATCTTCGTAGTACCCCAAGTCCTGGTAGTTTGCCCCCACTCCGTCATCATAGTAACCATCTAGATCTTGGCCGCTGTAGGCTATCTCGTCACCATAACGGTCATCTGCGTTATCGAAGAGTCCGTAACCATTTTGATCGTATCCGTGTGGGTCCTCCCACTGCTCATGGCCATAGTTGTGGTAGCCATGGAGGTGTCGACGTCGGCTGCGCCCACTGTGTCCTTCCCAGTAATCCTGCTCAGCATGTCCTCGCATCTTGTTGAACACAAAACGGTTGTTCAGCCATCTAGCCGCTGCGGCTACCCGACCTAGCACTGTACTCCTGCTCTTGAGTCCACCAGAAGAGCCAGCTTCACCGTTTTTCTTACCAAACAAGCCCTTGAAAAAGCCTCCCTTCTTCTCAGACGAGTAGCCCCCTCCACCCAGTCGCAGCAGCATGTAAGTGTGTTTCTTGCCGTCGATTGCTCCCTTCTCCTTGGCATCCTTCTTTTTCTTCTTGCTGGCCTTAAACCTCATCATGAAGCGAGATGTGTTCTTCAGCATGGACTTACGACGCTTCTTCTTAGCCAGTCGGTTCCGTCTCTTGCCCAGGCCGAGGAACAAGCGTGAAGTGCTCTTGAGCTTCTTCCGGCTGTTTCTCCGCCTCTTAAAGCCAGAAAACTTCATGAACATGCGGGACATGTTTTTTAGGCCTTTTTTCGGGATTTCCCGAGTGGGAGTTGGAGCTGCTTCCTCGCTCTTCCCTTTCCTTTTCTTCGGATCGACATCTGCCCTCCCATCTTTATGGCGGTGGTGGTGGCCATCTTTGGATTTCTTTTTGGGTTCCTCCTCTTCGTCATCCTCATTATATTCATCCTCCTCCTCCTCATCTTCTTCTGAATCTTCGCCACCTCTTTTTTGTCTTCCTTTCGTCGCCGCCCTACGTCCTGCTCGACCCCGCCCACCCCTGTAATCCTCATCCTCTTCCTCTTCCTCTTCTTCACTCAACTCTTCATCCTCTTCATCATCTAGGAGTTCATCCTCTTTGTCGTCCTCCTCCTCAGATTCCACTCTCTTTCCCTTTCCTTTGTCTTTCCCTCCTTTCTTATCATCCTTTCCTCCCTTCTTATCATCCTTTCCTTTTTTATCATCCTTACCTTTCTTGTCATCCTTACCTCCCTTTTTATCATTCTTCCCTCCCTTTTTGTCATCTTTTACTTCTTTCTTGACATCCTTGACGCCTTTCTTGTCGTCCTTCCCTACTTTTTTGTCATCCTTCCCTTTCTTTTCTTCCTCTTTCTTTTTTTCTGGTTCAGGTTTCCCCCCCTTCTTTTTGTCGTCCTTCTTGGGGTCTTTCTTGCCAGGCATTTTGCGATTGAGTTAGCTAGTAGAGGACCACCATCACACCCCCAAATACTGGAAAACATTCAAACAAAGACATGACTTTAAGCATAAAAAATAGGAACTGATGTGTTCAGAAGAGAGAAGCAAAAAGCTCCATAGTCTGACCTTTAAGAGAGTTTAGATATGCCTTGGTGGATTTGTGCTGTGTGAGGGCACGCCCGCTTTGCCAGAGCTCTACACTGTCTGAATCTGGTCCCCATGAAGCCTCCTGGAAGGACAAGGATATGCAGACAGTCTATTTGTATTTGAATCACCTTCAAAATTAGATTTAAAAAGAAACTATGAACACGTGGCGTTTAACTTTTCCATCGTTAATTAAAACCATTGGACAAAAGCCTGGAATAACATGGATGGTAAATAAATGGAACACTAGCACACACTTTTTTTCAGGGCAACTCCTCAACCTTTTTGCGGCTAATTTTGAATGAATTTTGAGTGAATCTCCGAGTCAGAGCTCATCTATACGATTCCGGGATCCCAAAGTGGCTTCTTCAAAACAGAATGGCCGACTTGCTGTTTAATTTCAGACATGGAGCCTTGAAGTGTTTTTGTGTGTCTCGTTATGACAGATTCGTCTGCCAAAATTTATTTCAACAAGCGGTAACTGGTGTTTGTTTTTCTCACTTTGTAGGGCTTGCTACTATGTTTTGGAACACCTTAAGTACAAACATTTGCACCAGGATATACAAAGCCCTACTGGTGATGCTATCAGAAATCATAATTGGCACTAGTCCTTCAGTTGAGGGTCGCAATGTGAGCCGCTGCTCATTTGCATGAGACTGGGCTGCTCCCTCAAAACAGGCCAATTTCTAACTTCACGATCCTTGTTGTATTTTGACTTAGAAAATCTCTTGTATATGTTAAGGCACCTAAAAAGTGATTTCAATCGTGGAGGAAAAAAACAAAACAATCGACAAGCTGTAAACATGACTCCAGACCAACTGCACTTGTTAGTCTCCCTAGACCTCCAGTTAATACTGACCTATACCTTAATCCTGTATGTTTGTTAAATGAAAACAAAAAACGAAAGAAAGAAATTAAACTGAATTTCACTCCCAGACCAACCTATTGCCCCTTTTTGTTTAGCTGAAGTCTCCAACCTGTCATCGCCGATAGATACCATAAATAAAACTGATGCATTATTATTATTATTATTATTACATACATATGTATCATATGTATAAACTCCGATATCAGATCACGAGGACAAACACCTCACATAAATCTCAACCTGGCAAACACAGACAGCCACCCACCCTCTCCACACACGCAAACACACCCCCACACACACACACCCCTACGCACGCACCCCCACACACACACATACACACACACCCCAACACCCACGCACACCCCAACACACCCCCCCCACACACACACACACATTAATACTAGGTTATAGTCACCTCTGCACAGTGCAGGAAAGGAAACGTTGAATTGCCAGGATTTTGGCCGTATTCCAATAGTTTCTTCCTCTGGAGGCAGCTTGGTAGAAAAAAAACTACAAATAAAAAGTCTGTAGGATGTACTCTTCTTCTAGCCTACTCCATCTTCTGTTGGTGTCTCTCTCACTCAATACTTGCTGTCTACAGTGTTTTCAGAATTACTTTGACAAGAGGTTCTTGCGGCAGCTGGCGCAAGGAGTCTTAATTCGTCATCTTGCACTACAGGTGAAACCTGAGCATGCTGGGTAGTGGCAGAGGGGGCGGGGCATAAATAATACAAAAGGTTGACAGAGACGACACGAGAGGCAAAGAGAAAGAATGAGACGTGGGACGCTTAAGATAAACCACAAAAGAGAGACCGCGTTTTCCAAAGATGACATCAACCATCATGACATGTCTTAAATCTGATGGCAAATGCATTTTTTCTCTAATTCCAAGGTGTCGTAATAACATATCTGTTACATGCGTTTGACAAAATACCCCAAGAATCAAGAATTACAGGACACCCACTGTTAATAACCTCACTGAAATGATGACTCAACTCTGAACTCTACTCTGGGACCAAGGCCAAATGTGACTTTTGTTTCTACAACAACTACAGGTGGAACTACTTGTTGTCCTTCATGATGAAAGAAGAAAAAAAAAACATAATCAGAGTGAAAGCATTAACTGCATTTTCACTGGTGGAGGCAGCACTTCATCAATATCTGCCTACTTGCCTACCAACTCACCTATTATACACAAGTTGACTTTATCAAATTATTTCTGGAGTGTTTTGGTATCATAGTTTGGGGTATATTTAGGGATTAAGCTCATAATATCGACAAGTACAAAAATGTTTAGGCGGCATCCATTATTTGCAATTTTGCTTTTTGAGGGTTCACTGTAGAAGTAATAAAAAAGTTCATCAAGCCATCAATTTTTCATAAAAAGTTTCCTTCAAATTAGCATCTACGCGCAGCCAGCTGCCTGCCCACTTGCAGGTACATCTGAAGAAACTCCCACACATGACGTCTTACCGCCGGGTATCAGTATCAGGGCGAACGACGCAGTCCGACACATAGGCTCCTGAGAAGTATCAGTGTCAGGGCTGTGATTATGAGTGCCATAAACCAAATTATTCTTTAGGGCTCGGATTGCCAGATCTGTCCGGCCTGGTGTTGGGTTGCCAGATAGTGATCTTTTGCTCTCCGATGCGTAAGCCTATCTGATCATTACCAAGCGGCAAAGAGCACATGCAGGCTGGTGTGCGAGTTTGTGTCTTTTACGTTTTGCAATTTTGATCTATAATTGTACACGGTGCCTTTGAACGGCTATGAAAAGCTCCAATCGGACGTGTATCAAGGCTCGACTCAGGCGCGCGGTCTTCCAACATGGAGGAGGGACGTACTACAGAGAAGCACAGTGATGAGGGTTCATCAAAAGCATTCACACATGTACACAATTACACACACCTACACACACTGCTGCTATCTAGTGGTCCGGAATTACATTTGCAAGCAGCTTTTCAGGTGCTTGAAACCAGGGCTAGAAATGGCAGTGGAACCGATGATATGATAACATGGTGAATGCCCCCCAAAGAAATTATACTGAACATATGTACCACATTATCTTATCAATGCTATTGAGGAAGGGCAATCAAACGAAGCACTTCTTGAGTTTGAAAATCGACTTGTATTAAATTATCTGATACAAAGCTGATATATCCATACATTCATCCATTTTTTATTTCTGTCATTGCAACTAACATCATATTATGGTCGTTAAGGTTGCCGGTTGTCATGGTGAAAACACTTATACGCATAATCGCTAGTGGTGTAACTGTATGTCAAAAATCACAATTGGAGGTATATACCTTGTTTTGCAAGATAACAGTTCAATTCATGTTGTATGCAGTAAGGGAACTAAATGCAAAATAAACTGCTCATCTGTTGTGTAAACTGGGGCAAATTTAAAATATTTACATCTTTCTTTTTAGAATAGTGTAAAATGTGTACAATGTCTTCTTTTTAGTTTTCAATTTGAGCAGTCAAAATTATTATGCCGCAAAAGCAACATTTGTTAAGGTACAACAATATTACTTTGGTTGCATTTGATGAGACAGGTGGACGCTGAAGTAGACTGTTTGCACTACATCAATGCGTTTTCAGGCCACCATGGACAAAACTACAAAGACCGCAATTTTTTTTTCTTTACATGTTTTGGGCAACGATGAATCCCTTGGCTGCTTTGAATATAATGTAAACCCAGCCAAAATCATAAGTTGTTTTTTTCAAGGCTTTTAAGTCATGTCATTGTTGGTTGCACATTTGCCCGAAGCCATTTCAAATGAGTCATCAATTTTGCATGTCGCTACGGTATAATTGATCGTAATTCCAAAAGGAAAAAATCAGGATTTGATAGAGGTGGGCATTTTAGCACATTTTGCAGGTCCATCAATTATTTTTTTCTCAGTTTGTCATTTTTTAAGCCAAACCAAATTGTAAACGACACTTGGTCAGTCCATCAGAAGTCATTTGGTCTGCCAGTCGGTTCATTATTTTTCTTAAAAACTGAGCGCAGGTCATTTGTATTGTTTTGAATTACAAATAATGTGGTATTTTTGCCCATTTTTTAAGCCTTTAAAATGTCATAACTTAATTAACTATTAACATATTAAAACAAATTAAACACCATTCTGTTCATTTATTACAGCTCTTTCTGGTGACATCGGTCTTGCTTTGAAAAAAAATATTAAATTTTGTTGTACACTGTATCACTGTAAGCTATTTTCCCCATCCACTTTGATCCCCACAAGTCAACAAACGGCGTAAGTGTCCTTTTTTGTGTTAAATTGAGTTTCTTAAGCGCATTGAGTGGTAAAAAGGTGAAGAGCAAGTATTTATGTTGAAAAGAAACATGAAAATTAGGAGAGACACTTCGGGATCCCCCTTTCTTTGCACATCTTTTTGCTAGCGTCACGGGAGTTCCCTGGCCACGTGACACCGGCCATCAGCCCTAACGCGTGCTGCCAAAGAATGCGGAAGTGAGAGCGGGTGGGAAGCGGGAAAAACGAATGGTTGGTTTTGCTCACCTTTCAACGGCGCAGCATCCACCGTCCGTCTAAGCAGGACAGAAATGGAGCAAATGAGTAGAGAGGGAAAGATACGCCGCTGTGGCCCATGCCGCAGGATGAATTTTTAACGACCAGCCATTCTTCGGTGGTGACCGCCCGGGGGGCTTGAGTTCCACAAACACGCAACAGTGGCATATGTTTGATAGAGTTTGTACTTGTGCTACTGTACTATAGAACTAGTCTACTACAAGTCTATGTTGTTAAAAAAATTGTATTCTATGTTGCTTTAAGTGAAATAAAGCAACAACAGTTGCCAAATAAAACGTTTTGGTTCTCGGATTATTTTGGAGCAATGAGCATTGATTCCACGTTATCTGAAATGCATAACACTTAATGGTCCATCAAAAAATCTTTGCTATTGGGTGGAAACCTTCTATGCCTATTTTTAACTAAAACTGACAAAAACCTTTTGGAGTTTTTGTCTAATAAATTTACAAAAACTAGACTAAAACTTTTCTTTTTTTTGTGTGTTTCTGTCAACTAAAACCGACTAAACCCTTTTTGAGTTTTTGTCGACTAAAACCGACTAAAACCTTTTTGAGTTTTTGTCGACTAAAACTAGACTAAAACTATCACGAATAGGAATGATTAAATCTGACGAAAACTAATAAGCATTTTCATCCAAATGACGAAGACTAAATCTAAAATGCGTGCCAAAAACAACACTGTGCAGGTGTGGTCTATTCAATCTCGCGACGTTTGTGTTTCTCTGAGTTGTGTTGTGTCTGATTTCTGTGAATGCATCGCACAACTCACTGGACGGAAGGTGTGTGCGAGCGAGCGAGAGAGAAAGAGGGAGAGAGAGAGATTCGTTGAAAATGAGGAACGAGTTGCCCGGTGTTTGAACGGTTACAGAGCCATTTTCTGTCAGAATAAAAAGTCAAGAACTGAATGAAATTCTGACATGGTCTTTTAAAGATGCTACAATACGTTTGACGTTGAACCTCTTCGTTTGGTGACGTCATTCGTTTCCGCGTTCCGGTCTGAGAGCGTCTGCTAAATTGCTAACGTAGCCGTCGTCTTATTTTATGTTTTTATACGTAATGGTTGGAATACAAAATTTTTGTTCATAGCTGCTGGCTCTCCGCCCAAACGCGGTTCGAGTCAGACTTCTGATAAAAATCGAGCGTACATCGAAGCACTTATTACTATGTAATTAATTTTAGCGATTAGCACGCTTAGCACCGCCTCGTTTTCCGACTCGTTTAGAACACTTCTTGTTAGCAGGGTTGTTTATTTGTCATTGCGCAGCTCGTTGCTGCTGCCGTGCACGGATTTAGACATAGTAGAAATAAAGCTCATACTGCTGTGGGGCAAGATAGCTTGGCGGCAAATATTCAAGTCTCGGCGAAATAAATTACTTCCGGGACAACGAGCGACAGGGCAACACTTTTTTTTGTACTACGGCGGAAAGAAAGCATGTTTTCCCAGGGTAACACGCACCCCCCTCAGCATCGCGGGCGCGTCCCACTATTTGAGAACCACTGATTTTCAGTAATCCCTCGTTTTTCACGGTGAATTGGGACAGTCCTAGGCTTGCTGAGTAAGCCGTGCTTGTTGGGATGGCTCACAGGTTTTGAATACAGCTATTTACTATCCACATATCCAGCTCAACTCTGACTGACTGAATGGCACACTTGAATAATGATATGAGTTTCCGTTAGGGCTGCACGACGTGCGGTTTAAACATCGCAATTGCGATGTGCGCATGCGCGATTATCACATCGTAGGACGTGCGATGTTTTTGTCTTTTTTTTTTTCTTAGAGCACGCAAAATTTGTTTAGCTTTATAGAAACAGCAAGCTACTGTATGCTCTACACAGCCTGTCTCAATCACCCCTTCCCTCTTGCCAGTCACTGGCCACTCCCCCACCCCCTCCATTCTCACCGCCACTACTGTGTGCGCTCTGAAAACACTAACAGGCGACATGGAAGAGACGACGGCGGCAGTAGTTAGTCCCCAAAAGAAAGTCAACATATATGGAATTATTTCAGCCATAAAAAGGAGTATACAACACACAAAAAAAGCCTCTGCCGAAGGTGCCTCGCCGTTGTTGCTGCAACACGAGGTAATACAACAAACCTGTCCGGCTATTTGAATGCTATTACGAGCCCCTTTATAACCAGTTCAGACTCATTAGTGGGACCCGATGTAAAACCATCTACTCAAAAAACAATGACAGACGCCTTTATTATAACACCTTATGATAAGAAGTCCAAACAGCATCGACAAATCACGAATGCAATAACTTTTCACATGGCGAAAACAAAAGTGAAAGCAACTCGACAACGTCACGAAAGAGAGGTTTAAAAAAATTATCCGCACGCTCGACAAAAGGTATAAAATTCCGTGGTGCACGTATTTCTATCAAGTGGCCATCCCAGAACTGTATAATAAACAAAGCAAAGTCTTCCCAAACAGAGCTATTTCATTCATCTGGGGAAATTTTTTCTAGTTTTAATATCGCAATGTACGTCGCAGCCTCCCCAAAAATCGCAATGTTATTTTTTTCCAATATCGTGCAGCCCTAGTGACCGTACAGAACGTTGTTCAAAAGTTGCCGTTCGTTTGTTAATGTGGACGACGAGCCTGCCCGGTACAACAATCGTCGATGCTGGGATGATGCATAGCCAATCAGCTCACCGGATAAATCCACTTGTTCTCTCATTGGTTGAGCTTGCAGCCAGGAAACAATCCTGTGCCTTGTATGAGTGCCTATGGGCATATACAGAGCCTCCGTTTCAAGTCGTATCTTAGAAGCAACGCGTCTTTCCGCAATATGGTTGTATTTCTTTCTTTTTTTTCACGAACCTGATGCAGTGAAAAGTGAAGCGTAAAGTGATGAGGGAATACTGTAATTCACTGTAAACCTTTCTTTTCCTAATGTCCTTAAATGTCATAAACATAGGCGTTTCTATAGCCCACTTTTATGAACCCCAGCACACCTAAAAGTTTTTTTTTTCTTTTTTTTTTTAAATTTTTATTTTACTTACCTTTAAAAAGAATCTCAGGAAGTTTATGATAATGCTGTACTTTGCTGAAATGTAAAACTGTATTTTATTTTACCCTGTGCCCCAAAAATGGTTTGTTCCACCCTGTGTGGTTTTTCCACTAAATACCAACTAACTATTATCATTTCCATTCCTCATTTCAGCTGTATTTAATTGTAACTTAGTGTTGAGGTTGTTGGATAGGTGTTTGCTGACATTTTTTTCTAGACAGGAAATGTTTTAGATGGTCAGCGATAGTGCCACTGTCCTCTGTTAGAATTGTAATGAGAGAAGCTCGCTGTTGAGTCATGCACTTGTGTTAATTTTAAAGCCAAGATGCTACACACGAGCTTTATTCTAACTAATTTTAGTACACAGAGAGAGGTATTGGTGTATTTGTGTTAATTTGTACATAGCTGTGAAATGTATCTTGTCTGGCTAGATGCTCAGCACCACTTAACCTCTATTCCTAGAATCGTCCCTGGTTATCAAGACGTCGGTCACTGTAACTAAAAGACACAGAAAGTGAAAAAAAACATCCCTCCATACTCACTATGTGGAGCCCCCGAGAAAGTTAAAAATAATAATAATAATCAGGGCGGCATGGTGGGTAACTGGTTATTCACGATGGCCTCACAGTGCAGAGGCTGCCAGGATGGCCGAGTGGTCTAAGGCGCCGCGTTCAGGACCCAGTCTCCCCAGGAGGCCTGGGTTCGAATCTCGAATTTCCCCATTGTGGGACTAATAAAGGGCAAATTATTATTAGGTCATGGGTTCGATTCCCGCTCCGGTCTTCCTGTGTGGAGTTTGCATGTTCTCCCCGTGCCTGCGTCGGTTTCCTCCGGTTACTCCAGTTTACCCCCACATTCCAAAAACATGCAAGGCAGGTGGTTTGGACACTCTAAATTGCCACTCGTTGTTCCTCTATGAGTGCCCAGCGATTGACAGGCAACCAGTTGAGGGTGTACCCCGCCTACTGCCCGAAGACAGCTGGGATCGGCTCCAGCTCCCATGTGACCCTTGTGAGGAGAAGCGGTCCAGAGAATGAATGGATGGATAATAATCAGTCACTTCCTCTTTTTGACATAAAATTTGTCTGTCATGTCTAATACAACAAGACGCCTGGCTGAAATAAAATAAGAAGTTGGCCATTTTTGTTTGGAAGCCGCTATTTTGGACAATTTTTCTATGGGAATTCAACCAAATGAGTGTTGATTTGAAGAAGGTGTCCTAAACTGATGGGCAAAGCCCTTTGACAAAAAGGATGGGTTCTAAATGTGAATGTTTTTCAGTGAGTAACTTAGGAATGGTTAAAAAAAATGAAAGAATATGCAAGTTTTTGAATGACTCACAGAGGATTCTAGAAAAAACAATTCGGTCAGTTTTCTGTGAATAACTAAGGCCAGCTCATCAAATAGGCAAATTCTTGTAAACTGAACCACAAGTATGCAGTTTCCCCAGCCGAATGTCAGAAAAATATGATTTGTGTATTTCCAAACTGGCCTTTTTGCCTCTTAAATTTCCTTGTCTAGCAAAAAAACTTCATGTTCCTCTCATTTATTTTAACCTTTCTTCTCAGGCCGTGCTGGCGCACGATGAAAAGTGTGTCAGGAGATGGCTTAAAGGGCTAAATGGAGCATAACAGATGAAGGTGAGGCGCTTTTGTTTCTCTCCCCCAGTTCCCCCCCAATTGACCCCCCATCCTCGCATTCCAGTTACTCCTGATGGAGTTTCCCAGCGGCCCGCCAGGGGGAGCCCACCAGCAAAACAAACACCAACCAATGTATCGCTCATCATTCTCATCAACATCATCATCTCCGGATTGTCTCCACAAGTGAGACGACCTTCTCTCTTTCACACTCGCACGCAAACGCGTGCGCGCGCATAAACACGCTCGCACACTCGCACGCACACTCTCACGCACGCACGCGCACACGTACACTCTCAGTACTGCTTTTTTTGATGATAGAAACCCACAGAGGTTCTGCATTGCCGTGGCACACGTCATTTTTTCCCCTCTCTTACTCCCCCCCCCTCCCTAGAACATTTTGGAAACATTTGGGCTATTTTTAGCAGCGTTTCCTGGAGTGACATAGATAGGTTTTCAACCAATAAGACACGTTTGGAGATTTTTTTCGGTGGAAGTGCCGTTTTTTTTGGGCGGGGGGCACAATTGTTATTGCGTAGCCCAGTGGAAAGAAGATCCAAATCAAAGTAAAGGCTCCTGTTGACTAAAGGACAATTGAACAAAAATGGAACGACACAACAACCAAAAAAACTTCGAACAGTTGTTGATCTCAGAGGATAAAAAACAAAATATTTGATGAAAAATGCAAAATATTAGCTGAAAAAACTAAATATTAGAAATTATTGCAAAAAATATAAATAAAAATAAAATTATTTGGAAAACAACAAAAACAATAATGAAAAACAAAAATAATAAAAGATACAAAAAATACTAGTAAAAACAAATATTTTTTAATTTACTTTTGTTTAATAAGTAGAAAGAATAAATATATAGTAAAAATACAAGCAATATAAATATATTTGACAAAAATAAAAAAAGATTCCAAAAGAAAAATGGGAAAAATAATGCCAGAAGAAAACAAAAATGTGTTAAGAAAAAATTAAAGTTATGAGGAAGGATCAAAAAATATTAGAAAAAAAAGTAAAAACATACAAGAATATTGCACCACAAATATTTAAATAAAATATTCAAATTGATCCAAAATATTAAGATTAAAAAATATTAGAGAAAAATAGACAAAAGGACAAAAGGAAAACAAATAAACTAGAGTCCAGGTCAAAAACTGACACAAAAAATGTGGATGTTTTAAGTATATAAAATATTACAATAATTACAAAATTATTGAAACATTACTAAAAAGTGATGCAAGTTCTCCTGGGAATGTCCTCAGACTTGAAATAGATCCTTTTTTGTGTGAGTTTGACAGCAGTAGCAGCCTGATGTCTTTGCTATGAAGATGATCTTGTGTCTTTGGCTGCAAATAGAACATTGACCATCCCACACAAGCAAGCGGGCGGGCAGGGGCCTTTTTCCTCAGGCGCTTTTGGCACTTCATCTTGATGACTGTTTTTTCCAGCACAGCTTAAGGCATCCGTGATCCATCCGCCTATCGCCTACTGCCCTGCTCGGTCTCTGAGTAGCTGGTCCCGTCACCGTCGCCCACTACTACCGTGCGATAAAGCCGATGTTGGTGATTCGTGCGGCCGATCTGTCGCCCGGGGAGGTGCCGTCATTCTTGCCTTGCCTGGGTTTACTCCCGTCCCAGTAGTGGTATAGGGAAGATTCACAAATAAACTGAATTATGCATACAATGAAAAACAGGAAGCTGCTGCTGGCCTTCTACCACTCATCCAGTGAGAGCCTGCTGCTGTACTGTGTCTCCACCTGGTACAGCGGCTGCACTGAGGCGGACAGAGTGAGGCTCCAGAGGACGGTCAAAACAGCGCAAAGGATTATTGGCTACCCTCTCCCCACACTGTCGGACATCTACACCGCCCGGTGCCTCAGCAGGGCTCTCAATATCGTCAAAGACAATACCCACCCAAACTCACACCTGTTCAACCTGATGCCCTCTGGCAGGCACTGCAGGTGCATCAAATCAAGGACTAATAGACTGAGAAACAGTTTCTTTCCAAGAGCCATCTCCATTCTAAACTCTCACACACACACACACACACCCACACACACGACCACCATTACCATGCAGAACAGCGACGTGATGTGTTTTTATATATCCTATTCAGTATTATTTTCCATCGCACTAACTATTCTCTTATTTATCTAATTTATATATTTAACTGAATTATTGTTGTATTGCACTGGAGAGGGGAGCTCTCTAATCTCGTTGCACACTTGAGTACAATGACAATAAAGGGATTTCTGATTCTGATTCTGATGTATGAAACAGATTTAATCTAATTAAAGATTGGGAGGAAAAACAAATAAATGGCAACCAATATTGGAAACTACAATTTAAAAAAACAGTCAAGGTAAGGAAGCTTTATTTATAAAGCGCATTACGCTTGGGGCTAACTTCACTTTTCTTGGCAGCTTATTCAATTTACGTGCAGCGTAAAGGTTATATGCTGGTTCACCATGTTTGTTTTGAACTCTCGGTTCCACAAATTGACCCAAGGCTGCAGACCTCAGAGGCCGATGGGGTTTATAGTCCTTGAGCTGTAATCAGGACCTAAATCATTCGTGATTTATAGACCAGTTGCAGAATTTTAAAATTGAAAACTATTATTACCTAGATTGAACTTAAAATACAAGCACATACCCTACACATTCAACGATAACACAATAGTACAATTCACTTAAAAAGGAATGGACAAAAAAATGCAAAATACCCCCCCACCATCCAAAAAAAGTTGACAAAAAAAAAAACAAGTTCAAAATAAAAAGAAAATGTAAAAAGGAAACGCAAGACAAATAGAAAAATCTAATGAAAAATATATGGAAAAATATATGACAATATACAGAATTCAAAATAAAAATATACACGAACAAAATCATTTAAAAACTATGCAACAAAAATATATCTGAACGTAATAATTTGGATGTAAAAAAAATATATATATATTATTACAATATATTTGCGATTTGAGACAATACTAAAAGATTTGGAAAACAAACACCAAATGAAAGATAAACAAAAACAAATTAAAAAAAATAAAAGACTACAGCAAAATAACTACACAAATCACAAACCATAAAAAATACACAACAAATCATATGAAAATGTTAGGAAACTAATGAGATGATAAATGCAAAAATATCAGCAAATATGACAAGATTAATATTGGACCAAAGATGCGTAAAGATATATTACATGAAAGATACTAAAATATTACAACACAAATGAGATGAAAAATGCAACTATAATAGAGCAAAACATACATTCATGCTAGAAAAAAAAACACATTTTAGATGCAAATCACAAAACATTGAGAAAAACATCCAAAGTGTAAGGAAAATACATTAAAATGTTAGAAAACTGTAAACCCATTAGTAAGCCGTAAGGACAAAAATTGAATGAATCACTTGACACACCGCTTATCCTGTACAGCAGGCATCACCAAATGGTCCGGATCCGGACCGGACCCATGACCAATCTGTGATGATTTTTTTTCAGGGCGCATTCGCAAACGTTGGCGCTGCAATTCTAGTTAATACGGAAAAGGCGTCACTGATTTGAGCCAATCAAATCTTTTGTTTACGATCCACTGCCAAACAGCAGACCGGAAGAGAGTGCTGCTGACAGTATGCCGAGCTAAAAAAGTTAGCGAGGTCGATGCGTCTTGTTTTAAATGAATGGACGGAGAAATTTAGTTTTGTTCTGGCTGCAGCAGATTCAAAACCAGTGTGCATCATATGCTCCGAGACCGTCGCAACATTGCAAAGCGCCACTACGAAACAAATCACCGCCCTTTTGTGCAAAGTTATCCGCTGAAGTTTGAGATGAGCGCACGCAAAAATATCGAACTTCGAGTGCAGTTTAACAGATGTTTACATTTTCGTTTACAGCACAGCGGCAT
This sequence comes from Idiotropiscis lumnitzeri, assembly GCF_059441095.1. Classification (NCBI taxonomy): domain Eukaryota; kingdom Metazoa; phylum Chordata; class Actinopteri; order Syngnathiformes; family Syngnathidae; genus Idiotropiscis; species Idiotropiscis lumnitzeri. The sequence goes on from NC_142398.1 coordinate 3,786,585, forward strand.
GCAAACGAATATTCAGTAAAAGTATCATGGATTTTGGGGAAACATAAAAAAACATTCAGTGATGGGGAAGTTGTGAAAGAGTGCTTAAATACGGTTGCACAAACATTATTTTAAGGAAAACACAAAGGCCAGATGTGTGAAATAATCTACCAAATGCCAATGGCCCTGAATCCGTTGCAACCCAGAATTAAGTCACTGGCAGGGCAGTCACAAACTAATTTTTCTCATTAAGAAAAGTGGTGTCAAAGCTCATTTTGAATTAGTTTTTCATGAGGACAGCCATTTTTATTGATTGTGGACTGAACATGTTGACCTGGTTTACTTGGATAATTAGGCTATCCGTTTTTTTTAGGCTCATAACTCTTTGATTTAAAAAAAAAAAAGGTAAAAGATGTTAACTAAATGCTCAGCACTTGATATATTTCTGCAGGCGATATTTTCCCGTTTTTTTTCTGGAAGAGGCACCCTTAAATTCCTGGAGCCACATTTTCTTGAATGTGAAATAAACGCCTTATATTTGTTTGACTGGTAAAGGTTTTTAATGGGAACATTGCTAAATATTTAGTATATAAGTGCGCTCTGTTGAAAATGACTAAATATTGAAACTATATAAAAATGTGAACATAGTGTGACGGTTCGGGTTGGGGAGGAGGGCCTGGCAGTCTCTGATTATTTGCAGGTTCGCGATCCTTCCAGCCAGGCTCTCCTCCAGAGAAAGTGGGCGTCGGCTCCGGCGCACCTGCGGCTCATTGTCTGCAATCAACGGGCAGCATAAGAACCAGCCACGCCAGGAGCTCGACGCCGGATTATCTCGTCATCTCGTGTGGTACTGGCCCATGTCACGTCACGCTTCTCGATCGCCCGATTCCTTGTGCCCTCGTGCTTGTCTGACTTCCGTGCTCCCCGTCCAGCCGACCCGAGCCCGTCCGGACCCGCTCCTCCCGCAACCGCTCCCGTGTTCCTGCCCGGAGCTCATCCCGCCAGCGCTCTCCGCAACACGCCGTGCCCGGGCTTCCGCCGCGCCGCGTCTTCCGCACCTCCGCCTGCCCGACCGCACCTCCCGGTGCACCCCGCTCCGACGTCTGCTCGTCCGCACCTCCCGGTGCCCACCGCTCCGACGCCTGCCCGTCAGCACCTCCCTGTGCACGCCGCCCCGACGCCTGCCTTACGGTGCTTCCCTCCGGGCTTGCCGCACTTCCTCATTCCCCAATAAACCCTGTCTCAAACACTCCTGTCGTTCTTGGGTCCTCCTTCCCTCTCACCCGGTTCGCGCAACCACGACAGAATAATCCGGCCAAGCCAATGGACCCAGCGACGCCGGACTCCCTGGGAGAAGCGCTCGCCCACCAGGGCAGCTTGCTTGAGCGCCATGAGAGGATGCTGCAGGAGTTCCGGGCTCCTTCCAGGCCATCCATCGCCAGCTCACGCACCTCTCGAATCAGATGGGCTCGCTCGCTTCTCTCTCCAACCTCCCCAGTTACGCGGCCCCGGCTCCCCCGGCCGCCGCGCCGCCCTACGCGGGCGGTCGGGAGCCCCACGTCCCTACCCCCGAACCCTACTCCGGGGACTTGGGCTCGTGTGGCCAGTTCCTTCTCAGCACTTCCCTGGTCTTCGATCTACAGCCCCACAGCTACTCCACCGATCGGGCCAAGATCGCGTATATGACCAACCTGCTCCGCGGCCGCGCCGCCAAATGGGCGACCGCGCTGTGGGAGGCGGCGTCGCCGGCGATGTCCACCTATGCGGACTTCTGCCAGGAACTGCGCCGCGTCTTCGACCACCCGGTGCAAGGGCGCGAAGCATCGCGCCGACTACTCTCCCTCCGACAAGGCTCCCGCTCCGCCGCAGACTTCTCGGTCGAGTTCCGTATCCTGGCACACGAGAGCCGCTGGAACGAACCGCCGTCTCCGGTCCAGCCCACGACCGGCTCGGACGAACCCATGCAGGTGGGAAGGACTACCCTGGATCCCCAGGAGCGCCAGCGACGCCTGTCCCATCAGCTCTGCCTGTACTGCGGCCTACCCGGTCACTTCCTTGCCGTATGCCCCAGCAAACCAAAAGATCAGGCTCGTCGTTGACAGAGAGCCCAACGCCGAGCCTGCTGGTATCTGCCACTGGCTCTTCCCCCCGGATGTCAATCCCTGTCCATCTGCTGGGGCAACACGCTCCCCTCTCGATCACCGCGCTGGTCGACTCGGGGGCCGACGGCAGCTTCTTGGACCTGACCCTAGCACGCCAACTCGGGGTCACCATGGAGCCCATCGCCTCCCCCCGGCGGGTGGTCGCGCTGGACGGGCACCTCATCGCCCAGGTCTCCCAACAGACCACCCCCCTGACCCTCATTGTCTCTGGCAACCACCGGGAGTCCATCAGGCTGTTCCTGATCGACTCCCCCCAGGTTCCCCTGGTCTTAGGGTTTCCGTGGCTCCAGACCCACAACCCCGCCATCGATTGGAGGAAGTGCGCCCTCACCGGATGGAGTGAATTCTGCCACTCCCACTGCCTGCGTTCCGCGGATCCGGCCCCTTCCTCTCCCCCATCCGCCCCCCCTCCGCCCGATGTCTCCACCGTCCCCCCAGAGTACCACGACCTCGCCCAGGTCTTCAGTAAGGACCTCGCCCGCACCCTCCCCCTCCATCGGCCCTACGACTGCGCCATCAACCTCCTCCCGGGGGCCCCTCTGCCCAACACCCGCCTTTACAACATCTCCAGGCCAGAGAAGGAAGCGATGGAGACATATACCCGCGAGTCGCTGGCTGCCGGGCTCATTCGTCCCTCTTCTTCCCCCCTGGGAGCGGGGTTCTTCTTCGTGATGAAGAAAGATGCCTCGCTCCGCCCCTGCATCGACTTCAAACCTTTGAACCAGATCACGGTCAAAAACAAATCCTCGCTCCCCCTCATCGATCCCTCATTCGAACCCCTGTGTGAGGCCCAGGTGTTCTCCAAACTGGACTTGCGGAACGCGTACCATCTGGTCCGCATCCGGGAGGGGGACGAGTGGAAGACGGCGTTCAACACACCCCTGGGACACTTTGAGTACTTCGTGATGCCTTTTGGCCTTACCAACGCCCCCGCCGTCTTCCAGGCCCTAATGACGGACGTCTTCCGCGACATGCTCAACCGTTTCGTATTCATATACCTTGACGACATTCTCATCTTCTCCCGTTCTCTCTCATATCACCGCCGACATGTCCGACTGGTCCTCCAGCGCCTCCTGGAGAATCGCCTCTATGTGAAACCCGAAAAGTGCGAGTTCCACGTCTCGTCCGTGCCCTTCCTGGGCTACATCATCGCCCGGGGGCAACTTCGTCCCGACCCGGCCAAGATCCAGGCCGTAGTGGAGTGGCCCCAGCCCGCCACCCGGAAGGAGCTTCAGCGCTTCCTCGGATTCGCTAATTTCTACCGCCGCTTCATCCGGGACTACAGTAAGGTCGCCAGTCCGCTCACCGCACTCACCTCCACAGCCACCATGTTCCAGTGGACCCAGGCGGCTTCCCAGGCCTTCGCCCGCCTCAAGGGGGCCTTCACCAGCGCCCCGGTACTCCGGCATCCAGACCCCTCGCTCCATTTCATCGTGGAGGTGGACGCCTCCGACACCGGGGCGGGGGCCGTCCTCTCCCAGCGGGATCCCGGTACCCAAGTAATCCACCCATGTGCATTCTTCTCCAGGCGCCTGTCCCCAGCTGAGAGAAATTATGACGTGTTCAACCGGGAGCTACTGACGGTGGTATGGGCCCTCCAGGAGTGGCGGCACTGGCTCGAGGGCACCCCGACCCCCTTCCTGGTCTGGACGGATCACAAGAACCTGGCTTACCTGCAGTCCGCCAAAAGACTGAACCTCCGCCAGGCGCGCTGGAACCTGTTCCTAAGCCGGTTCAATTTCACCCTCTCCTTCCGACCCGGCTCGAACAATGGTAAGGCGGACGCCCTCTCACGTCTGTTCTCGTCCCCCGCCAGCCCGGACACACCTGAGCCCATACTACCCTCCTCCTGCCTCCTGGGAGCGGCCACCTGGGACATCGAGCGGGTCGTCCGAGAGGCCCAGGAGCAGCAACCCGACCCACGCCCAGATCCCTCCGACCGCCTGTTCGTCCCCGACGCAGCGCGGTCCCAGGTACTCCAATGGGGGCACTCATCCTCGCTCACCTGCCACCCGGGCGTGGCACGCACGCTTCGCTTTCTCCAACAGCGCTTCTGGTGGCCCCGGATGGCGAAGGACACCCGAGAATTTGTGCTGGCCTGCTCCGTCTGCGCCCGCGGGAAGGCCTCCCACGCGGTCCCGGCCGGCCTCCTCCAGCCCCTGCCCATCCGAGCCGTCCCTGGTCCCACGTCGCCCTGGACTTCGTCACTGGTCTTCCTCCCTCCAATGGGCATACCGTCATCCTCACCCTCATCGACCGTTTTTCCAAGTGCGTCCACTACGTCCCCCTTCCCAAGCTGCCCACCGCGCTGGAAACAGCCAAACTCCTCACCCAACACATCTTCCGACCCCATGGCATCCCGGAGGACATCGTGTCCGACCGGGGCCCCCAGTTCGCCTCTCAGGTATGGCGGGAGTTCTGCAAGGCGGTCGGGGCCACCGCCAGCCTCTCCTCGGGCTACCACCCGCAATCCAACGGCCAGACGGAGCGGGCCAACCAGGACCTCGAAGCCGCTCTTCGGTGCGTGGGGGCCCGCAACCCGGACTCCTGGAGCGACGCCCTGCCCTGGGTCGAATACGCCCACAACTCTCTCTCCACCACGGCCACAGGTATGTCTCCCTTCATGGCATGCTTTGGATACCAACCTCCTTTGTTCAAGGACCAGGAGCATGCCGTGGCCATTCCCTCCGTCGAGGAGCACCTCCGCCGGATCCGAGGGGTCTGGGCCGAGGTGAAGGCCGCACTCACCCGGACGGCCCAGAGGACCAAGCGCCTGGCCGACCGTCGCCAATCCCCAGCCCCGGACTACCAGCCCGGCCAGATGGTGTGGCTCTCCTCACGCGACCTCCCCCTCCAGGTCGATTCACGTAAGCTGACTCCCCGTTTCATCGGTCCCTTCCCCATCGAAAAGATTATCAACCCGTGCTCCGTCCGGCTTAAGCTCCCCGACTCCCTCAAGATCCATCCTACCTTCCATGTCTCCCTCCTCAAGCCGGTATCCTCTAGCCCACTGAGCCCTCCGACCGTCGCCCCCCCACCCCCCCTGATGATAGACGACCACCCGGCGTACACCGTATCCAAGGTCCTGGATGTGCGGCGCCGTGGCAGGGGGTTCCAATACCTCGTGGATTGGGAGGGTTACGGTCCGGAAGAGCGCTCCTGGATCCCGCGCAAGCTCTTCCTAAACGACGCCCCCATCAGGGAGTTCAACGCGCTGCACCCGGACAAGCCGGGTAGGACGCCAGGAGGCGTCCGTTAGGGGGGAGGTACTGTGACGGTTCGGGTTGGGGAGGAGGGCCTGGCAGTCTCTGATTATTTGCAGGTTCGCGATCCTTCCAGCCAGGCTCTCCTCCGGAGAAAGTGGGCGTCGGCTCCGGCGCACCTGCGGCTCGTTGTCTGCAATCAACGGGCAGCATAAGAACCAGCCACGCCAGGAGCTCGACGCCGGATTATCTCGTCATCTCGTGTGGTACTGGCCCATGTCACGTCACGCTTCTCGATCGCCCGATTCCTTGTGCCCTCGTGCTTGTCTGACTTCCGTGCTCTCTGTTTCCCCGTCCAGCCGACCCGAGCCCGTCCGGACCCGCTCCTCCCGCAACCGCTCCAGAGTTCCTGCCCGGAGCTCATCCCGCCAGCGCTCTCCGCAACACGCCGTGCCCGGGCTTCCGCCGCGCCGCGTCTTCCGCACCTCCGCCTGCCCGACCGCACCTCCCGGTGCACCCCGCTCCGACGTCTGCTCGTCCGCACCTCCCGGGGCCCACCGCTCCGACGCCTGCTCGTCAGCACCTCCCGGTGCCCACCGCTCCGACGCCTGCCCGTCAGCATCTCCCGGTGCACGCCGCCCCGACGCCTGCCCGTCAGCACCTCCCGGTGCTTACCGCTCCGACGCCTGCCCGCCAGCCCCTGCCGGTGCCCGCCGTCCCGACACCTGCCTTACGGTGCTTCCCTCCGGGCTTGCCGCCCTTCCTCATTCCCCAATAAACCCTGTCTCAAACACTCCTGTCGCTCTTGGGTCCTCCTTCCCTCTCACCCGGTTCGCGCAACCACGACACATAGGCTAGACATGAAGGGAAGTTGGACTTTGGTTCGGACCTTTTAATTGGAAGAAATTTTAGTCGTGGACCACTGTGACTTTTAATTGAATACCTCTGCTGGACAGGGTCACGGGAGGGTGCTGGAGCCTATCCCAGCTGACTACGGGCGATATATATATATATACATATATATATTAGGGGTGTCACGAAAACCCGATTTGGATCTGATATCCGGTTTTGATTTAAACGATGCGAGTGCGTCGGCGCATGTACAAACGAACTGGCTTAAAAATAGCTTGAGCCGGCCGATGGCCCGGTTAAAATGTGATAAATCGCTTTAAATCGGTTAAATGCCATGACAATTAAATGACTTTGATGAATGAGAAAATTCATAAACTTGCTTGTGACAACTGCATATCCCATTTTCAAAAGTCACGTGAGACTTGTCGATGTTACGTCAGATAGTGCTTCAAATTTGCGATGGAATGAGAGCAGTAATGGCAGATTCGGACGAGATTCACAACGCCCCGGCAAGTTTAAAATGCAAAGTATGGAAGAAATTCGAATTCTATAAAAAGAATGGAGATCTGGATATAAGTGTCGCCATATGCAAAGACTGTACAACGGCGCTGAAATACACAAGTAGCACGACGAATCGACGCACTCATTTGGTGAGGACGCATGGATTTCATTAGCAATCCGGCACGGCTAACGCTAACTCACGTACAGAAAAGGACGCAAACCTAGAGAATTTCTTCTGATCGAAACTCGCCCACCAGCCTCAATAACCCGGTTTATTAACGATGTACGACCATACTCTGTGTTGAATGAGGGCTTTCGTCACATGATAAAAACATTAGACAGCATTTCACTAACAAGTGTGTGTAATAACAACCAAGTCAAGGATGAAGTCAAAGGACAGCTGGTTGTGCCTCAATCTGAGTCGTCACAGATCTATTGTTAAATTGCATGGAATTAATGTCAATATTTTGGGCCTTGGAGATCTGTTACATGTTAATAAATGTGACTAAATAATTCAAATGTACTTTTTCAAGTCTGTAATTACTTTCTTCAAAAAGAAATGTCATATATACAGTGCTGACAAGTTATTGCCAGTTTTAAAGTGTCTACTTTTAACAAGAAACTCATTGCATCTTACCCTATAACTGAGCTGTGCAATATGAAATTGATTTGTAATACCTCTGAATTAGAGCTGCAACTAAACAATGGATTATTGTGTAAAAATATGTTTTAATTTCCACCTTTTTTCTTCTGAAACAGGATATTCTTCTGCATTGTCCAAATTCCGATTCAGTTACTGGTTTGTTCTATAAATTACAAAAAAAAAAAAAAAAAAATGTAACCGCTTATCGTCACAATGGTCGCGGGCGTGTGGTACACTCTGAACTGGTTGACAGCCAATTGCACTTGATCCCGCTTTCCAAACTAAAAGAAAATGTGCTAATTCCAAGAATTTGGATATTTTTAAATTTAGGTGTTTGGGCAATTAATCAGATCAAAATGATTATCAATTAATTTGATCATGGATAGTGGATCAAATAATCGTGCCAGCTCTACACTAATTTGAACCGAATCGAATCGTTCCACTTTAAAGTGATGTCGTCTTCCGGCAGTGCGTCATTTCAATTTATTTATATACTTTAGCATCTAATTTAATTATTTGTTGGCCTGTTTACTGCCACTTCTTCTCTATTCTGCCCCCTCTTCCCCTGCTTGGGAATTACGAACCGGGAAGGGACCTGCTCTGCCGAAGTCGTCTTCATGCAGCGCCTCTTCTGATTTCCTTATATTTCAGCACTTCGTTGAACTACTTGTTGGCCTGTTTACTACTTCTGTTCTTTTTTTTTCGGTTCCCAATTCCCCTGCTTGGGAATTAGGTGATGGTGTTTCACTTGGAAGTGGCTGTTCTTAATTTACACCAACTGACCGGTACAAGATCGAAGGCTCATCCTCGGATATGCTGCCATGGATATTACGCCCCTGGATGAGGACCCACTCCACTGAAGTCATCTTCCTGCAGCACTTAATTTGATTGACTCTCACATTATGTCATCTAACATCGTATAACATCATTGTATGTGTCGAATGTTGCCCACTTGGCATCCAAAGCAGCCTGGTCATCCTGGAAGTGATCCCTTCTCAAGGTTTCTCACTTTTCCCCCAATGGGGTTTTGAGTTTTTCCTTGCTCTCCTGGGGGTGAAGATCAGTGGATGTTGATTGTGGTTATGTAAAGCCCTTTGAGACTGTCTGTGATTAAGGGCTATCCAAATAAAAATGACTTGACTTAAAACCGAACCATACTTGAATCGAACCGCACCCCATGTATCGAGATGCGCATCGAACCGTCTTTAATGGAGAGATGCACACCCCTAATAAATTAAAAAAAATAAATAAATATATATATATATATATATATATATATATACATATACATACATAGTTGGAGTCGAGTCACCGTGGAAATGAGAAGTAGTTAGTAAAGGATAATGTAATCATGGCAGTCAATCTAAACAGAACAAAGGGTAGACTGCTAGGAGCCACTTTTGTGGTCCCGGCATGGAAGTCCATTGTTTCAGAGGTGTCTCGTTCACACCTCCTTTGTTGCAGCCTTGATCCAATCTTCCTGCATTCCTCTCCTGAGGGTCTTGTCATTAGCATGGTCCAAACTCCGGTTACACTTAAAGGATTTCATACATTTGACTATTAAAGGAATATAAGAGTTTGAGCTTAACATAGTTCATTAGATGTTGCTGCATCCAGTGTATGAAAATGTGATACTGTAAAATGCTGAGAGTGTGACTGGTGGAGCGAAACTGGTTGCGGGGGTTGGGCAAGAATGGAATGTTTTAGAAGCAGACGGTGCTGAGCGAGACGAGATGACTCCGGGAGCAGTGGATGAAGGAGCGGCCATCGGGGATCGCACGCAGGAGGAGCCACGGGTTTCGGCGGGAGAAGAAAGACCAATAGAAGCAAGCTAAAGTTAACTGCAGGATACACATAGCCAATAGAATCATACCAGGAGGCTTTTGTCTGTGTGTCATTTACATAATGTATAGTCACTACTGGGGAACTCGGAAAAAGTAGAGTAGAGTTCTGTGGATGGGAGGAGAGGTGTAGAGTTGTATTGAGAGGGATCCGAGACCCAGGCGATTATGTAATAAATCTGTGTATTGGGAATAAATCCACTCGTGCGTGAAAATGCCGGCTTCCTGATACCTTTCTATTGCAGAACGAGCGCGCATATTGTTGGATGAATGAGAGTTGGGTAAAGTCGCAAATTGGAGTCAGATTACTAATTTGAGGTTACATTGGTTTAAAATTAAATTCTAACATTAATTTAGAGCTACATTCCAACATTAGTAAATCAACCTTTAAAAGCCAAACTTACTCCAATGCGTGTTTGTTTTTTTGTGCTCAAGAAGAAAAGGGTCAAATAAAGACTCAACAACTGATTAGAGCTCCGATATTTAGTTTCTTCAATTTCTGGAGTTCAAGAAATAGTACAAAAACAGATATCTGGGCGGCTTTTTCTTAATCTCACGAGAAACTGCACTCGGGCGAGCACAGTGGAAAATGCACACCATCTTTCAGCCCAGCTTCAGTTTTTATAGGAGTTTTTTATGTCAAGGGTAATGTAGGTTGAATCGGTCGTCCTCGCTCCCTCCCACGGCACGGGTCCACGTCCAAGGGAAGCTTTTCCCCAGGTTCGTCATCGTCTGGATAGTTGATGATGGTCGATTCCCGTCTGGTCCCGTTGACTGGCACGCCAAGGCTGGCCTTCTCCGGCGGGCCGTCCCTCCGTCTCTCCGCTGGCATTCTTCTGTAATCTTGTTGGTGTGCATGTGTGCGTGTGTATGGGCAAGTGTATGCGTGTGTATGGGGGTGTGTATGTGCAGGTGTATGTGCAGGTGTATGTATCCGTGTCTGTGTGCACGCGCGTGTACGTGCAGTGTATGTATGTCTGTGTGTGTGTATGCGTATGTGCATGTGCTCCGATCTCCAATTGTTATGTCTTTCGGAATGTGTTTTTCTTTTGATAGCGTCTGTGTGAGTCCTCCAGTGCCCAATTTGGTGTGTTTGCATCGCTACAGCCAATGTGGAGAATGTGCTTCGTCGTCTTTGTCCATGAAGTGTTGTGAATGTGAGGGCAGCTCATGGAAATGCTATGTGCGCAAATCTATTCTCACTACTGAGAATTTCAATAAAGTTTACACATTTAAACTAAGTACTATAAATTTAGCATGTGAGAATAATATAATAAATCAGTAAACATCAGAACTACAATGCCAGTCATTCTTGTGACCCGTGCTTCTAGTTTCATTTGATGAATGCATCTTGTTTCATCAATGTTTAAAACATTCAGTAAATATGAACCTGCTAACTTTAATTATCGACAGTCTGTCCCGCATGCGTTTGAAATAATGCCAGTAATCGTAATAGAATCCCCCTGTCGGCCTCATTAAATGAGGCCGAAAAAATCTTACCATTAAATGAAAACGCAACCCCCCTGTCGACCCCACCCCCTAGTGGGGTCGATCCCAATCAAAGTTATATTAGACATCAAAAAGTAACAAATTAACTAGTGCCGTCCCGCGATTAAATTTCTTAACTAAATAATCGCAACACTGCCATAATTAATTGCACTCAATCACCTTTTTCAACTCGTTTGTGAAGCTTGTATCAGTCACTTGAATAATATATTGTAATTAACGTAGACCCACCAAATTTTATATCTATATCTATTTCAATCCCCAGACTGTTGTAATAGCTTTCTTTGAATATAATCTAGACAGTGGCATCCTCACAGGCATTGCCCCCAGAAACAATTTTCCAACGTATACATTCAGTTTTGCCGATAATCACCACAATCCAGTACTGTTGGTTTGCAATAATGTCCTAATGATATCCAGCTAATATGGCACAATGTTAGAATTTGGCTTTGCAACATGGGCAAATTATTCCTGAATTAAATAAAATTTAATTCACTGAGTTCAAATATATAACTGTTTCGAGATTCCTAATTAAGCCCCGAGCTAACGCTCCAATTTTGACCGTTTTTTGACAAATTTTTAAAGCAACCCAAATGAAATAGTAACCATTTATGAAAAAAATAAATAAAAATCCCAAAACTATAATAACGCAGATACCAAATTAAACCATTTTTTACGGGAAGAATAGGTGCTCTCCAAGACGAAGACAGCTCCAAGACCGCTGCAGTCTTCACCTCCTATTGTCTCCCGAATGCCTCCGTCCACCTCCAGGGTGTGCCAACTCTGATTCTGTCAACTGGGGGAGGGTGTAGAGACAGTAAAACAACTGGGGGAGCCGTGGAGCAGAGCCCGAAATCAGTCGGGCTTCGTGTCCACAACCCCTCCGGCAGAGACGCACACAGCGCTACCTCTCCCGAGTGACCCGTCTTGTGAAATTTTGAAATTTAGTGACGTTCCCAAAACCGAAGAATTTGTAGTGGGTGTCTGAATATGATACCCTGATAGTGACGCAGAGTATTCAACAACTATGGGGCCTAGCTCTTTAGTATGAAGACGCGCATCGATCAATGTGATTTGTGGCTCGGCGAAAGTAAACAATTCACACCATTTCCGCTGCTCAGGGAAAAGGCACGCATGCGAGGCAACGCCGGTAGACATAAATATATAATTCTAATGCAAGATATACTACTGACTAAATTTGGATGAATGCATTTTGATAAACCAAATCATATGTGCGATCATATGTACAGTGTACAATGTTCTGGCTGCAGCAGATTCAAAACCAGGGTGCATCATATGCTCTGAAACCGTCGCAATATTGCGAAGCGCCACTACGAAACAAAGCACCGCCCTTTTGTGCAAAGTTATCCGCTGAAGTTTGAGGTGAGCGCACGCAAAAACATCGAACTTCGAGTGCAGTATAACCGATTTTTACATTTCCGTTTACAGCCCAGGGGCATGCAAACGAATGTTCATTAAAAGTATCATGGATTTTGGGGAAACATAAAAAAACATTCAGTGATGTGGAAGTTGTGAAGGAGTGCTTAAAGGCGGTTGCACAAACATTATTTAAAGGAAATAAAGCCCAGATGTGTGAAATAATCTACCAAATCCCAATGGCCCTGACTCCGTTCCAACCCAGATTTAAGTCACTGGCAGGGCAGTCACAAACTCATTTTTCTCATTAAGAGAAGTTAAAAAAAAATATTCAAAAGGAAAGGTGGTGTGAAAGCTAATTTTGAATTAGTTTTTCATGAGGACAGCCATTTTTATTGATTGTGTACTGAACATGTTGACCTGTTTTACTTGGATAATTAGGCTTTCGGTTTTTTTAGGCTGATAGCTCTTTGATTTAAAAAAAAAAAAAATGTGTTAACTTAATGCTTAGCACTTGATATATTTCTGCAAGAGATATTTTACAGTTTTTTTTGGAAGTGGCGCACTTAAATTCCTGGAGCCACATTTTATTGAATGTGAAAACGCTTTATATTTGTTTGACTGGCAAAGGTGTTTAATGGGAACATTGCAAAATATTTAGTCTATAAGTGTGCTCTGTTGAAAATGACTCAATATTGAAACTATTAAAAATATGAACCTGCTAACTTTAATTATCGACATTCTGTCCCGCGTGTGTTTAAAATAATGCCAGTAATCGTAATAGAATCCTTCAATATATATATAAAAATTCTTTCCAACTTTCCTGCAAGTGTCCTCTTGGGTTGCGATAATGCGCCGTTGGCTAGAGACCGACGGAAGCGGAAAGGATGAAGTCACAAACCGGCTCCTCCATTTACTGTGACAACTTGAAATCCCCTCACGATGGAAGAGCCGTAAAGGGGAACCCCATGAATGAATCCCAAGCTGTCGCCGTGATTGCAAACGCTAGTGACGAACGCTCCTCTCTGCTAGCTTTGCTAATGAGGTGTTTATTGACTGTACGGAAGCGTGCCAAGGAAACGCCACCTTAACCAATGCCCGATATTTTTGCAAACCAGAGTCGTGCCCCGTTGCTCCTGCAGGAATTGGCAACAGATGGACGATATTGTGCAATTTTCCATTCAAGACAAACACAGCGCCAAAGCCATCATCATCATCGTCATCATCATTCTCTTTGGCGGTGGCCACAAAACAAAACAAACGCTACACAAAAGAGCACGTTTAAAAGGAAGGCAGGCAGTGCCAGGCACCTCATCGTTTGTCATCAATCCCGTGCGGCAGGGGTCTCAAGCTCATTTCATGTCGCCCACGTAAATTGAGTTTGAGACCCCTGCCTCCCTGGGGGCCACTGGAGATAGAGAGATGGTGGGTTCAATTATTCCCACAAAGTCCAATAAATCAATTATTCTCAATCTTCATTAATAATAGATCAGAATGGGGCTGGAACGAGTCCTCGAGAATTTCAGGTACTTTGATTAAAAAAAAAATGCTTGAGGCTTTTTTTTTCTGCCACGAGTACCCTGCTATTTAGTGTACACTGTTGAGGAGTTGTAGTCAATCCAACCAAAGCAACAAATGCTATGCAAGACAGTAACTGCGCCAATGCGTTAAGAAAGCCAGCTTCTAAATCAACCCTCCATCCATCCATCCATTTTCCGTACCGCTTCACCTCACTAGAGTCGCGGGGGGTGCTGGAGCCTATCCCAGCTATCTTCGGGCAGTAGGAGGGGGACACCCTGAACTGGTTGCCAGCCAAACGCAGGGCTCACAGAGACGAACAACCATCCGCGCTCACGCTCATACCTGGGGGCAATTTAGAGTGTTCAATCGGCCTGCCATGCATGTTTTTGGAATGTGGGAGGAAATCGGAGTACCCGGAATAAACCCACGCAGGCACGGGGAGAACATGCAAACTCCACACAGGGTGGCCGGAGGCAGGATTGAACCCAGGACCGATGCTATCTCTCACTGTGAAGCCATCGTGCTAACCAGTCGGCCACCGTGCCGCCCAAAATCAACCATTCCTTACCAAATAATACAGTATATGGACATTAATGCCTCGGTACTCTTATTTTGAAAGGTTTCCTGGCAGCGTGTCGCAGGGTAACGGGGGACTTGACTTTGTTTGGGGCTGTTTGCCAAAAACCCACTTCAACAACACAATGATGCCCTGAAATAATAATTATTAATCGCTAATTAAAGGCACAAATAAACACTTAATTTTGCTGACACCGCATTGTACGGTATTTGTTGCCAGCGTCCACCGGGGGCTAAAAACTCACAAGCGCTCGCAAACATACTTCTGTATTTGTAACTAGGACAAAAAAAATCGATGTATTTATTTTTTTATTATTTTTTTTTTATATCCAACACAATTATTTGATAGAATCTTCAATAGGATATCTGACTACCAAAATATTCTATAGCTGCAGCCTGAGATCAGAACATGCGCGCTTCTTCAGAACGTAAACAAGCTCGTTGCCCCCGGTCCTCTATCTCAATTCCCTGGTATTTTTCAAGCGTAGTGAAGGAAAACTCATGAAAGACTTGTTTTGAAAGTTTTTTTTTTGTTGTTGACGAAATAAAAAACAAACAAAAAAAGATAATACAATATAATATAATACAACTTTATTTGTATACTTACTAAAACCGCATCTTACCTTTATATTTCACTCAACTTAAACTGGAGAGTATACTAACAAACCATGAAACAACCAAAACAAGGAACAAAGAAATATAATAAACACTAAACATGTATCTCTCAAGCAATCCATATCCTTTTTTTTTTTTTCGGGGGAGGGGGGGGTCTGTTGTGTAAAGCTTAATCTTTTAGGTGCGCCCTATGGCTGTGAGAATATGGTACAAACTAATAAATCTGCTCTCAAAACTAATCAAAACAAACTGAATTAAAAAAAAAAAGTCAAAACAGAAACAATCGTAAAAAATCCAAAACGATTATAACCCTAGTACTTTGGACACACCTAAGATGGCTTAGTTGAATGATGACGTCCGATTTGTTGAGCCCCGCAACATTATCTTGAGGCATGTCGTAGTACCCTTGTTTTCAACCAACAAAAAAAACAAAAAAAAACAAAAAAAAACAAACAACGCATCTCCTGCTTTTCTTGCAATTGTCTGATCTTGTCGCCATCCGTTCTCTTAATGACAACGCTTTTGAAAGAGACTTGGCTTGGAGTGGCCAGGTGACAGGATGTCTTTTCTCTCCTCTTGGTCTTCCGTCCAAATTACAATTTACCTGACCTGTCATGACCTCGAGCTAGGGTTGATTTAATTACTGATTAAAAAAAAACAAAAAACAAAACAAAAAAAAAAGCAAATGCAACTAAAAACTGCAAACAGAGCTTCAAGAATGCAATCACGACAAAGGTCTTCAGTTCATCTTCCAGCACCACCATAATAAATAAACCCTCATTTGAAACCCTAACCATGTCTTGAAACCCCAATTTGAAACTCTAATCCCGGTTTGGAATCTCATTTACAAGCCCTAACTCGTGTTTGAAAGCACTCAAAATCCTGACATGTTGCCAGTCCACGACTCAAAGGTGAACCTAAAAATACAGTCCAAGTGGGTGAAAGCATTTGGTGGCGCTTGCCCAACAGTCGCAGAAAACCCTACTAATGCGTTCAACACACTAGCGCAGTCAAAACCTTAATGGTGAGTGATGAATGTTGCATGGGTGGCCACGGGGCCGTTCCTTTCATAAAGGCATCTTTCTTTCACGGAACATATTTAATGCCCCCTCTGGCTGTGCTGATAATAGAAGGACCATCGAAAAAAAAAAAAAAAACACAGCCTCCAGATGAGCTGTTTTAAATTGTTCACTGGCCTGCGGCAATTAGCTCCAGTCTGCCGCTGCGGCCGCCGCTTGCACCTTTTATGACGCTTCGCTGCACTGACTGGCCGGATGGACCGACGCATAGTGTTGGCCGGCGTCAACTCCCACGATCGACAACCCCCCCCAAAAAATAATTTGAAACCCTAACTCTCTATTAAAACACTACTCAGGTGTGAATCCCCCATCTAAAACCCTAACCCAGACCTGAAACTCTAATTTGACATCCTAACCCTATTTTGAAACCTTCCTTTGCACTTCAAGTCCTGACTAGAAACCCTAACCCTAGTTTAAAATCCTAGCCTTGGCTTAAAACACTCCTTCTAAACCCTTAGACTATCTTGACCATCTCTACTTTGAAATGCCAATGTTAATTTAAAACCCTAACCCCAGTTTGAAACCCCAACACTATGGTAAAATGTTAACCCAGGCTTGAAACCTTATTTAAAACCCTAACCTAGGCTTGAAACCTTTATATGAAAACCCAATACTTGCTTGTATCCCTACTTTGAAATGCCAGTCCTGACTTGAAATCCTACCCCTTGTTTTATACATTAACCCAGGTTTGACACTTCAATTTTGAACCCTAACCAAGGCTTGAAAGCCTAAAATAAAATAAATCCCAACACTGTCTTAAATCCCTACTTTTGAATGCCCTCCGACTTGCTAGAAGAAACTGGTAAGCCCGTCTTGAAACAATACATCAAAACACTCATGCCTGAAGCACCTATTTAAAACCTTAACCTCGGTTTGAAGCGCTAATTTGAACCTCCAACACATTCCCATCGACTAAGCGTCACCTGAACCCTTTTTCCTCTCTTGCAGGGATGGCAACATCTCGCCACCTGTAACAAAAGCCCCCCCAGCCCACTGATGTATCTCACTCCAGGTTACTCACTCACCCACCCACCAACTCCCCCTGTGGGCAAGAAACAATGTGCAACAAATGGCAGCTAACACATAGCCTTGCTAGGCTGGGCGATATGGCTGAAAACGATATTGCCTTACAAGGATGTCACATTGGTTGATATCGATATATATAGAATTATTATTATTATTTTTTTACTATTGAAAATAAAAAAAGGCTGAATTCCAATTAGTTTTATTTTAAAATTTTACATTTAATCTTCAAAATTAGGTCAACACTGGGGTTGAGATTGATGAGGACCCAAACGCAGGGAAGCCAGGCAAGGGTAACTTAAAGGGCATTTAATAAACAGAAAACAAAAGGCAAACGAGGAACTTGGGAAAAACTGGACAACGACAGGAAACCAACGACAGGGACAGGCAACAGGGACAAGCGACAGTGACAATGACAATGGATCAACAAGAACTGAAAGCAACCAGGGAACTAAATACACATAAATTGATGAGACAACGAGGAGCACCTGGACAAGACACGGAGGGTTAGAAGGACCGGATTGGTTAACACAAGGCCTTGGGTAAACGAACACAGGTGGACACAATAGACAAGACGAGACAAGACACAGGAACACAAGGCCAAAACATGAAACTAAATACTAAACGAAAAACAACAAATACAAATCATGACAAACACAACTAGATGGAAGTCAAACACTGTTCAGTATAGATTAAATACACTCTTCTTTAAACAAAATTTGCAAAGTACTTTGTAAACAATTGTCATAATTATCTTCTCACATCAACAATGCAAATAAATAAACGTGGAACAAATTATTAGAAAATGCATACATAGTGCAAACTGCTAAGTATTTTGTAAACAGATAAATTGGAGCAAACTTAAGGTTGTCTGAACAAATGTGTTGTCTAGTCATTTATAGAAATTCAAAAAAATGAAAAAAAAACAACATTTCTCACAATTAGAGGAGGGAATCTTTGGGCACTTCACGATTCGATTATGAATAAGGGGCTCCGATTCGATTGTAAAACTATTATTGAGGCATCTTTAATTGATCTGTTTTGATGCACTTTTTCGCAACAATTTTTTTTTGTCTCATTGAGTACAGATTCACTTGCGATTTTTAAAAACACTATTTGTCAGAAGAAACAAGAGATTAATTCATTGCCATTATATTTTATTAAACTGGTGAAAATGTGTGTAAAGTGTAAAGTTGCAAGGTTTGTGCAATGCTGCAATCAATAACTGATAAATGATATCCCAAAATAAATTTTGTCAAAAAAAAATCTGTTTTGGCTCTTCAACATAAAATTAGAACGACCAATGAATTAAAAATGTGTATTTACTTCAGTCCCAGTAGATCGAAAAAGTGCTTTGCCGATTTCAAATGTTTGTAAATATGAAATGGTTTCTCTTAGTTACAAATAAAATACTCCTCCTCTATCTGCAGCTCAGCAGTACATTCAATCTTGAACAAAATAAAAAGGCTGTCCTGAGTTGCCGAAATTTCTAATTCTGCAACAATGGCTCAATTGTATTTAAAAACTCACTAGAAATGTGCCTCCTACTTACAAAAATAATGACTTGACTTCAGACTAAATGGTTGGCACGAATCCCCCCGACAAAACATACAATTATTGTATTATTACATAACATTAACATTTGTGTGTCTTTCATTCAATACTCTTGTTACGAGCACATATAACTTTAGCTTCTTCTCAGCGGTGATGAAACGCGCAGTTAGACGGTGATGAAAATGATTTGGTGGCGACAGACGTCCACGCATCGCCTGGAGCTCCGATCGCATTTGCATTTGACAGCACGGTCATGACTTCAGATTTGGTTGTTGAGTGTCGGCATCGCCGCGTCAGTAAAATAGCGTTGGAATTGTATGGCGTAACTGGGCTCCCAATGTATGCAACAGTGCTCAAAATCGCTCGTTTTCCACGACAGAATAAGGACGCAAAAGCTTGGCAATAATTGCGAAGATGGCCTTCATTTCGCCATTTCCAATGATGCTGGAAGTTTTCGAATTGCTTTCTTGATGGTTCTTTGATCGATAGCGCCACTTTTAGTGGCAGAAACGACAGCCAGCTGTCTCCCAGACTCTGAAGGGTGGAATCGACTTACATGACTACTCGTGTTTGTTGTGTTACCAAAGTATTTTATTTTAGCACCACACCGCTTACATATAACGTGACACTTGTCCAGTTCTCTTCCACAGTTGTGATTCCATACACCTGCTTTTAAATAAGGAGCATTTTGGATCTCACAGCAAGTTGGATGGCAGTAATCCATGATTGTTTTCCTTGGTGTGTGTGCGCATGCCAGAAATGTTCCGCATTATTTTGAACATTGTATATTACTTTAATTAAGATATTTAAATAATCGAAATGTGGACATTAGTGAATTGATTGTCGTTGATCCTTGTCTAAATCGTGATGCATCTAAAAATTGAAATTTACTCCCACCTCTACTTACGATGATTATTCTGCTCCGTTGTTTCAGTTTTTTAGATCACGAATTTATAGATACAATTTTCTATTGATATCGATCAGGTCACTATTGCGATACACATTGATTTAGTGGCCCAGACCTAGCCTTGACTAAATGCGTTCTTATTGATGCAGTGATTCACTTCCTGCAACTTCTTAAAAAAACAAAAACAAACAATAAACAAAAAATAAAACAAAAACAAGGTAGTGACTGACTGCAAAGAAGGGGGGGGGGGGGCACGAGGGGGATTGCAAGCCCAGTCCACCCACACTATCCACGGACGCTAAACTCTCATAATACGACAAGTGATTGCGTGATCTCATGTCCCAATGCCAAACGCAAACAAAATACATCCCCCATAAATAAAACAACATATAATGTATATATTATATTGCATATATATATATATATATATATTATACAGTGAACCCTCGGTTATCGCGGTTAATGGGGACCGAGACCACCCGCGAAAATTGAAAATCCGCGAAGTAGCGGCGCACCTTCAAAAATGCTTAAAAAAAAAAAATAAATAAATAAATATATATATATATATATATATATATATTTATATATATATATATATATATATATATACGGGTAGAGAGAGAGAGAGTGAAATTCATGTTATAACAAAAAAACAAAACAAATTATTATTTTTTTATTCCCCAGCCATAATTTTTGTATTTATTCAATTACTTCTTTTTGTATTTATTTAATTACTTCGACTTTTACCTGCTGGTACGCCGTCCGGTGTGCCCTGTGAAATGAAAGGTGGCATTCTTCATTTATTTATTTATTCATTCATAACTGACAGCCTCGCGCTCTGCTCATGCCCGGGCGGAAGGTGTTCCTCTTCGGCTTAACTACCACGCACGCCGGCCGGTCTCCTCCGGAGCTCTCGCACGGTCCCGAACGGAGCGAAATGTCGCCCCGCTAGTGCCCGGGCGGAAGTTGTTCCTCTTCGGCTTAATTGTCACGCACGCCGGACCTGCTCCCCCGAAGCGTGTCTCCGTTCGGTTGAACTCAGTTTCATTTCGCCCCGCTCGTGCCCCGGGCGGAAGGTGCTCCTCTTCGGCTTAACTGTGACGCGAGCATGCCCTCCTCCTCCGGAGCTTCCATTCGGTTAAACTTAGGGGCCGCTTGACACCGCCCGTGCCCGGGCGGGAGGTGCTCCTCTTTGGCTTAAATGCCACGCACGCCGGCCGGCCTCCTCCGGAGCTCTGGTACGGTCCGAACTGCGCGAAACGTCGCCCCAAATCGTGCCCACGGGAACGTGCTCTTCTTCGTCCACTCTCCTCTTCGCCCACGCTCTTCTTCTGCGCACGCCGGCCGTCTAACCGCTCCAGCGCCCCGTCGTGCCGCTCGGCGAAACTACAATGCCCCCGAATATTTTTTAGACCCGCGAAGCACTGAACCTGCGAAAGGTGAACCGCGAAGTAGCGAGGGTTCACTGTATTGCATATATATATATATATATATATATATATATATATATATATATATATATATATATATGCAATATTTTGCTTGTGAATTTGAAAACCTGACTCAGGCTTGAAACCCGTAACTTGAAACTATGCTGGCTTCCTTGCGTTGAAACTTGAACCTTGTCTCAAAAACCCAAATCCTGCTCTGAAATGCAATTTTAAAAATACTTTCCCTTGTTTAAAGTGTAAGCCAACCCAAAACTGTTCTTTATAAGAACATGTTCTATGCAGGCCCACTAGTCCAAACATGGCATTCTGATTCATTTTGTTTTTGTGGAATATGAGTTAAGCAAAATCCACCCGTTTTTGTGCCTCTCCGGGGGTAGCCATTTTGCCACTTGCTGTCACCTGACAATGACATCAGAGTTGCTTAGGGCTCTGTTAAGGACCAATCATGGCTCAGCTTCAGATGATCCATGATTGGTCGTCATCTGAGCATTTGTGATGTCATTTTCAGTCAACAGCAAGTGGCAAAATGTCTGCTCACTGAGATGGCTAAAAATGCTGCTTTTGCTGCTTAACTCATATTCCACAAACGTAATATTAATCAGAATGCCATGTTTAGACAAGTGAAGGCACATAGAACATATTGCAAAGACATTTTGGGGGTTGACTTTCCCTTTGAAAACCCAAATTTCACACTCTAACCTTTGCTGTCTTCAAACATTAGGGTCATCAACTCTGTCTTGAAATCCTAGTTTTGAACCCTGACACAGCCTTGACACCCCTTAACCCTTATCCTGGCTTGAAACCCTCAGTCACGACCGCATGGCCAGAATTTTAAACCCCAAAGCAGAGCCAAAGACAAACTTGAGCAAATACAGAACTTTATTGAACCAAGGGAGCACATGAACGTGAGCAAGGAATAAATGCAAAGTAACCAAAACAATAACTAAATCATCTCAGGGCTGATGTGAATACAGAACTAACACAAGTGGATGGGTGGAGCTCAGTGGAAGCAGGACACCGGTGACAAAAAAACATTAAACGGAAATTAATTGCAACCGTAACTGCAACTTTGGTTTGAAATCCTAATATCAATTTCTTGGCTCTGTCTCGCACATGACGAACATCATTTCTTTCTCACGGCGTAATCCAAATCTGCACTTTTTGTTTTCTAGTCTGGAGTTGCACTGTTGGATCTTGTTGTCATGGAAACAAATCTTGCTATCATTTGGAGCCTCGTCCGGGGTGGGCTTTTTTTTCGCCCCTGAGCTTTCCCTGGTGCGCTCCGTCTTTGAGTCGGATTTTATCCCGTAACCGGGATGCTCTGTTGCCTTCACAAAAGTGGTGACACTGATAAAGTAGTTACCATGGTAACTAGAAATTGCCCACATCATTTTTTTTGTCATCGGCCTTGTGTAACGTTTTTTTTCTCCTCTCTAATCTATTTATGTACATTCATATTTATCAGTTCGTGCATTTGACTGCCTGGCGCTTTCATCCAGGAGGCTCTTTTCATTTCTGCCGCCACGTTCGCCAAATGTCGCCAGCTTTTTGTCTTGGCTAATTATACAACCAAAGAAAAACTAGTCGATTGTTCGCGCGCTGTTCTGCACCGTGATAATGGCCTTTGCTTGCCTTTTTTTTTTTCTTCTTTTTTCCACACTTTCCATAATCACTCACTTGTTGGAGCTATTAGCACAGGCGGGCAGCATTGTACGGACGTTTGGGTGTGTGTGTGCATCATAGTGTGTGTGTTTTGTGTGTGTAGGGATGTCTGTGTGGCGTGTGCTGGGGTGTGTATGCGTGTGTATGACCCAGTGTAGCGGGGTGTGTGTGGGGGTGTGTGTGTGCGTGTGTGTGTGCATGTTTATTTGTGCGCGTGTGTCTGTGTATTCCCATGTCTAAGCTTGTCTGTTACTCGTTTTATGTATGTCTGAGTTTGTTTGGGCATTTGTCCAGATGTGTGCGTGTGTGGGGGTGTGTTTGTACATGTGTGGGTGCGATTTTATGAATGGTGGGACTTTCAATTATCCGGCATGGGGGTGGCATGGCTCTGGGTTAGAGTGGTCCTAACCCAAAGGTTGTCGGTTCGACCCCCCCTTGAAACCATGTTGAAATGCCGTTGAGCAAGATACTGAACCCCCAGTTGTTTCTTATGCCGCATCATCGATGCCTTCATAGGTGAAAAAGCACTATACAAGTGAAAGACCATTTACCATGCAACGAGTAATTTTCTTTGTTTTATGTTTTATTTGACATTCACGGTCCTCTTTTTTTGTAAGGGTTGCTCACACACTGTCTTACAAACTGCTGTGTTTGAGTGAACAATGGACATTAATTAATTTTACAACCAATCTTAGTGTTTTTGTTGGTTTAAATGTACTCCGCCGTCTTTGTTTGGCCTTGGCCTTGGCATTTATACATGTCGAATGTTTTAACTTTCTAGGATTCTTCCCACAAGCAATACACTGTCTTTTCTTGTCTGCATTTTCCCCAGGTGACTTCCTACTGCTTTCTGATTGGCTGAAAAAGTGTTGGAGTAAGTCAGGACTGTGAAGGTCACGTTGAAGGCTTTATAGCAAGACAGTTTTTCAAGCAACATTTGTTAAGCTCCCAATGTAAAAAAATATTGAAGAGCAGGTTTCCAATTGCTCCATCGGGGCTCATTTTTGTCTCGCAAACAGCTCTTAATGGACCTTGCGTCGCATCTGCACTGCTGGCTCATTTTGACAGCAACTCTAAAAAAAATAAATAAATAAATAAACACAAAGCTTTTTTTTTTATCTGGAACGCTCCTGGAATGTCTTTTTCCTCAAAAGAAAACCCGCGCTCTTCCCTCTTTCATGTCGACGTTACACAAGCGTCTGTTTCCTTTTGTTCGCAGCCTGGCGGGCTCATTCTTGTCTGAGGGGGAGAGAGGACCTCAACAGGTGGCGAATGTTATCCTCGGGATGCGAGGAGAAGATGACGTGGAATAGGAGGACTATGTTCGCCGGTAATGAGCCCCGCAGCCTGCTTGAATGTTTACTGCTGTGACAGCCCCGGCGAGCTGGCATTGCGGGCCCCGCCAACGTGACCCAGTACACGCCATCTGTCTGCAGTGGGACGACAAGGCGACTCTCCAGAGAGGAAGGGAAGTGCAAGGGAGGGATGGAGCTCCCTGAAGACCCCCTTCCGCGCACATACACCCCCTCCAGCTGCAGTTTTGATGGGCTAATTACGTCTAATTGAGGCTGCGCGGCTCACAAGCCTCTCCAGTTCCCCTCGTCTCGCCCGCTTTAACGAGCAAAGCCACTGACGGAGAACATGACACATCATCGGGCTCATTTGTGCATGCGGGCCCGTGCCTGCGTGCGTGTGTGCATGTGTGTGTGAGAGGCTGAGCACTCATTGAAGTGTTCTGTCTGTGCGGATTGATGCCAGTTCTGTGATAGTGACACACACATGCACACAGATAGACCACTTTGCACATATGCGCACGCCACACATAAAACCCCCCACACGTGAGCACTTGGCCCTCAAAAACCACTCCACCGCGACAACATGACAGACGTGCACATACACGCACAAGTGTACCCACACTCCATCACGCAAATGACCCACGCGGACAAACAATGTCTTTTTCCTCAAAAAGACAACTCACCACAGGCATCTGTCAGCTCACACACACACACACACACACCCACACACACGCACCCCCCCACACCCACACACACACACACACACTGCAAGTTCGTCCACACGCAGACACACATTAATGTACCTCACAAACCACACACACTCACACACCCACCTTATTAATTGTTAAATATTAATCAACCGACTGATTTAATTGGCTGAAATCACCTCTATTGAAGTGGGCAAAAATCATAAAAAAATTTTTCCCGATTTTTGCCTTTTTTTTCATGCCAACAAAAGAGAACGATAATTATCTTCAAACATTCCACTTACAAATAAATTGCAGATTTTTCTTTCTGATGTGAGGGTAAAGTATTTTAAAAGTCAAAAGTTATTGACTTTAATCATTGATTAAAGCATGAAGATTTTTTTTAGTTATTTAATTCATTATTGGACGATTACTCAGTTATCGTAATTTCATTGGACTGAAAATTGGAATACCCACCTCTGTTAGGGCCACTATACTACCTCCACTCCAATGGCATAAAATTTCCGAATCGCCATCGTTTTGCCCAACATTCCGTGCCAATTGCACGAAACAGCATGATAGAGCCAAATAAATCCGACTTTTCAAGACAGCGTGAAAGGCAGCACAGAGAAAAACCCACAGACAGATGACGTTTTTTGACACGTGCACAAGTCGGATTCTCCCAGCGGAATTGTTGCGCATGCAATTTTCCCATCATGCACTTGCTAAATACACATTTGATAATGTTTTATAAATGGAGGATGAAGTCACCCACTTTGTGCACCCTGCCCCCCACCCTCCTCTCTGCTCCACCATCCTGCTCTCATTCAGGCCCTGGTGTCCCAATGTTTAATTAACTAGTCTGCTGCTGTGGAAGCGCCTTCAGCCAGCGCTGCGTGGGCGGGCGGGCTGCGGGCGAATGGGAACTGTAAACGGGGAACATTTCCGTGTGCAACTCAGCTCTCCAACTTCCAACTTAGGTGTGCGTTTTTGGGGGTTTTTTTGCGCGCGCGAGCGCTTGCAGGAGGATTGTATATACTTACCAATATATGTGTGAGCGTGTTGTGTGACGGAATCTCCCCTCCACGCACACACGCTCTTGAGTCTCCAAGAATCCACGCGGAGGAGGACAGAGGAAGAAGAAGAAGAGGAGGAGGCGGCTGTCCACGGGCTCTCACACTGCGGAACGCGCGCGGAGCTGCCTGAAGACCCCCCCTCCCCAAAAATAAAAAAAATATATCGGCGGATCCTTCCAGCGCATGCACTCCGTCCGCCGCATTCACGCGTGGAGTGGACGTTTGACTCAATCAGGAGCAGGAGGGACTAGGCTCCTGAGCTCCAGGAGCGCCGCCGTGGCCGTTGGGGGTCTTCACGGAAACGACAGGTGGATTAATCCGAGCGTGTGGTTCTCATTTCTGGGTGGAGGTGCTTCTACTGCGCGCGTGTCCCCCCTTCACTTCTTTCCCTCGGATCAATTGATGGATTAATTTCACGGGGGTGGAGAGGGGAGACTCACCCCTTGGAGGGCACCCGAATGGAGTAACAGGCTGCAATGTCATCTCAACCTGGCCGCCTGGAGAGATGTGTCACGGGAATGGGGTGAGTGCTGTGGGTTTGATAAGAAATCCTTGCTTGATACACGGCGCTCTGGTAGCGCAGGGGCACATTTGGGGTTTTGGGAATGGGGGACAAGTAGAGCACACAACCTACTGGCTGGACCGGAGCGATAGGAGACGTCATTTCTCGCACATTTTTTTTCACGCGCACTTTTTAATTCTACCCCGATCCCGATGCGCGCGATCGTCGTTATATATGCTAATGAGTCACGGTGGTGTGCGCGCTTGTCCTTGCCTGGCAGGATTCAACAAGTCGCCACATCCAGTGCACGCGCACCACTAACACAACAACAACAGTGACAACCACACTAATCACGCACAATGTGTATGCTTGACAGATCAAGTTGAAACACTTTGGCACCAGGAGACGGAGGAAGGAGGAGAATGAGGAGCCAAAGAAAAGGCGCGATGGCCGGGCACGACGACGTCGACGCGCGGGTCAGGGAAGCGGCGGCGGCGGTGGCGGTGGCGCGCACGCTCACGGAGCCACGAGACGAAAGCGCAATACGCGCCTTGTGACAGCCAAGGTAAGACAAGACAAGACAAGCGATCGCTACGCCCGCGTCGCCGCCGCATCCTGTTGTTGACGCACGAGCGGACGCTTCCTGACGCGTGGCGGCGCTGTTGCATCGGTGGCTCGTGTCTCACATGATGCTCGTGATGATGCTGATGAGAGGCCATGCAAATGCATTCTCAAATTACACTTTCAATAGAGTCACGTTTTATAGACACACACGCGCACACCCAGACGCACGCACTCTCTCTCTCTCTCTCTCTCCCTCTCTCTCTCTCTCTCTCTCTCTCTCTTTCTCGCTGTCTCTCACACACACACTCACACACGTACACGAATGCACGCACACGCTTGTATGGAAGTCATGCACCCTCCTAATTCTCCATCAGGCGTGTAATTTCAGCTCAGGCTCATCCTCATGCTAAATAATGTGCGTGTGTATAAAATTACTTGCTCATTCATTGACTAGATTTGACTAATGGGGAGAAGAGTTGTTTTTTATTCCATTAAACTTTGTTAAAATTCATGTCTTTTTCTTCAATTTAACTCATCAGTCTTAACCTATAGGACAATAAACACCTGAATCAAAGAGAAATATCTGCGTAATGATGTGTGTGTGCGTGTGTGTGTGTGTGTTGAATAGCAGCATGCCAAAAAAAATTCCCAAAAACCGAGGGCAACTCTGGTCTCTGCGGTGCACGACAGAATGGAAAGTACTGCCAATCTTCATTAATATAAATATCTTGTGCAAAAAGCTGCAGCCAGTTCATTCAGTATGTCTGTAAATGTGTGCATGTGAGTGGGTGATGTCACTGCCATTGTACTTTTCCCTTCTCTATGGTTAGGTTTGGTCAACTGGGTGCAGTTTGCCATACAAAGAGTGGCACAAAGCAGGCCATGCAAAAGGATTAGCGATGTCACTACATTCAATGACCTAACCATGCTAACTTCCGTGAAATGAAAAAAAAATGGTGTTTTGAATCTATTCAATTTTATTTCATCAAGTTGTTCAATCAAATCAACTCAATTAGCTCCAGATACATTTTTTTCGGAAGATGTATAATCTTAAAAATGTAGGGCTTGTGGTAATTTGCGCGGCTCGGTGACTGACTGGTTTGCATGTTCTTTCTGTGCCTGGGTGGGTTTTCTTTGGGGACTACGTTTCCTCCCACATTCCAAATCATGCATGGTAGGTTGATTGAACAATGTTTCTGGGGTCATGATTTGATTACGTGCAACCACTTGACGAAACAAAATTTAGTCAATTCAACCAAAACTATTTTTTCTGTGCTCGTATGAAAAATTGTGATAGAAACATCCCTTTGAATTAGATGCGAACTTTTATATCATTGTGGAAGCGTCAATAAAACTTGTGTGAAGGACTATTTTTTTTTCTATCTATTAAGCCCTATTTTCCATTAAACTTGTCCCCAAAAAGGCTTCCGGTTCAGTTTTAGGGAACGTTCCTAGCGACTTGTTGGTGCATTGCACTATGAGGGACATGTTTGCCCACTTCCACACTAATTGGTTAAACTACCGTCCTGGGACTATTTTCCATTTTCATGGGAAAATGTCTTCTTCAAATCAAAATGGCCTACTTTCAATTCATTTTAGGTTATAGGTCCTTCAGACTTTTTGGCTAGTCCTATTGTGACAGAAATGCCTGTCCAATTTCTTGTCAATGGATAAATCTGGTGACGGGCAAATTTATTTTCCCCCATCAAAATTGCTGCTTCAAACCAAAATGACTGACTTCCTATTCAAATTTAGTCATCGGTCTTTGAGACTTTTTGATGCATCCTATCATGATAGACGCATCCACAGAACTTCAGAAAGTCAGCTGGTGAAACTGCTGTTGGGGGCATTTTTTGTTGTAATTTCATAGTCAGCCTTTTTCATGGAATTTGCCCCCAAAATGGCTGCTTCAAACCAAAACTGATGACTTCCACGTCAATTTCGTGCATGAATCGTTAAGACATAGACTTAACACATTTCTGATCAGCTGGATAGGATTGTCAGATATTTTGCTTGTTATACACTATTAGTCATCGGGTTGTGATATCGTAATTTGCCGATCAATCGGTGACTTCATAGATGGGATCTGCAAAATAAGACCTTAAAACAAAGACAATCTTGTCCACTCCATGGATGTTGTGTGCTGCTATCGTTATTAATCTAAGGTTTCTCAGCATTTATAATTGGATATGTTTTCAGTTGTATTAAATTGTCCCATATTTATTTCTTGATTTTATCATGAGGAAGTTTTAGGTTTTCATTGTTGTCATTGATTCCCTATACATTTCAATGTTCGATTATATGCAAATTTTGCCTATTCATGGGCCAGGCTAGTACCAATTCTCAGTGAATGGCAAGGGTACATAAAAAAATGCTAAAAATACATTGGATCTATTGGTCCTTCTTCTGATTGGGTCTTTTCAGTTTTGTCTGATAGAAATGTTTTTTGAATTTCATGTCATTTTTTTTTTCTTGAGGCAAAGTCCCCTTTTTCCTGGGATTCCTTTCCAAAATGACTGCTTCAAACCAAAATGGCTGACATCCAGCTCAATTTCAGGCATGGGTCCTTTAATAATTTTTTTTTTCAGCGTCCCACAATAATATTCAGGTCCGCCCAATTTCATGTTAAGTGGTGAAACTCAAGTTCCCAACTTTCAATAAATTTGCTCCCAAAATGCGTGCTTGAAATGAAAATGGACAACTTCCTGTTTGAGTTCGTGCATGCGTCCCTGAAATTCATTGTTGCGTCTCATTAGAATTAGAATTAGAAATCCCTTTATTGTCATTGTACTCAAGTGTGCAACGAGATTAGAGGGCTCCCCTCTCCAGTGCAATACAACAATAATACAGAAAAATATATAAATTAGATAAATAAATAAGAGAGTGCAATGGAATTTAGTACTGAATAGTGTATATAAAAACACATCACAATGCTGTTCTGCAAGGTAAGGGTGTTCTCGTGTGTGTGCGAGAGTTCAGAATGGAGATGGCTCTCGGAAAGAAACTGTTTCTCAGTCTATTGGTCCTCGATTTGATGCATCTGTAGCGCCTGCCAGAGGGCATCAGGTCGAACAGGTGTGAGTTTGGGTGGGTATTGTCTTTGACGATGTTGAGAGCCCTTCTGAGGCACCGGGCGGTGTAGATGTCCGAAAGTGAGGGGAGAGGGCAGCCAATAATCCTTTGCGCTGTTTTGACTGTCCTCTGGAGCCTCACTCTGTCCGCCTCAGTGCAGCCGCTGTACCAGGTGGAGACACAGTACGTCAGCAGGCTCTCGATGGACGAGTGGTAGAATTACTGGAAAGTAAGAGCGCAAAACGCGGGCCACATAGCACAGAATGGAGTCTGCGATGTGACTGGATGTGGGCTGGAACATGGCACTCGTAGGGTGGAGGTGACGTGTTGCCCTGCATCTGGATGAGCTGCTCGTCTGAGCGGAGTCGACAAAGCCGGAGCGCCGTCTGACCCTCCGCCTTCGCCTACTGCCGCTGTGGTGGCCGAGCTGGTACGGCATTCAGCGGCATCTCTGAGCACCTCGCTCCTCGCCTCAGTTTATAAACCACGTAATCTGTTACGTTAAACGCTGCTCTTGCTCTCTCTCTTGCACCGCTTGCTCCATCTTATTATTGTGCTCAGTTATAAAAAGATGACCCACTTGGGATTTCCCGACACATAAAACCTGGTCACGTATACTGTCTGTGCTCCCTGGGCTGGAATGTTTTCTCAAGCACTTGGTGGAGATTTACACTATTTCAACAGTTGAACTCTCTCCGATTTGCAGATCATCACCTGACTAATTAACTATCAATGGTCAAAACTGACAAGGTGACTCACGAAGCAAAATATAATCGATTCAACAATGAAACAAATGAAACAGTGAACTAACATATGAACCAACTCTCTATTTTGATCTAGAACTAGTTGACTGACTGTAACTAATGACCCAACACACTCAAAACAAACTGTCTTGATCTTTCACAAAATTCCATGAAATTATCAAAACAAAAAACAACTAACTGACCGACTGATCTGTTGAATTGAATTCTAACTAGCCAACTAACCAGTTAACTAACAAAGTCATTAATCTCTAACTTGATAACACGCGCCATTCAGAACACAAGCAACTCAACTAACTTGGTAGTTTATTAACTGTGATCAAAAGATAACCAATCCAAAGCGCAGACAACTAACTAACTAATTGACTGACTGATTGATTGACTAACTGTTTTCATTTTTAACTAAATAAGAAGACAGGATAATAAGTAAAACCTCTACCTGAATGACTGATTTGTTAAATGTAATACTAACTAGCCAATTAACCCGTGAACTTATAAACTCAGTCATCGACTCAAACTCACGGAAACTACCTACCTACTGACCAAGATTCGGTTATGGTTTCAAATTAGACTTTAAAGCCATGGTTATTTTTCTTTAATGTGGGGTTTAAAACACTTGTTAGTTCCTGAAATAAGGCTTTAAGATTTGTGTTTCATTATTTGTTTTTGGTTTTCAACAAGGGTTAAGGTTTTAAGCCACGATTAGTGTTGGGTTTTAAAACTTTATTTTTCGGATTCAAATTGTTCTTTTGTTGCACCGCTAGTTTTAAGCCACGGAGAGGGTTTGAAATTAGGGATTGACGACCCGGTTAGGGTTTCCAGAGGGCGCTACTGTGAGTATTTTGGTTGTACCTAGTGTTTTTTCCATCATTTATAATAATAATAATAATAATAATAATAATAATAATAATAATAATAATAATAATAATATTAATAATGGGCGGCACGGTGGCTCGACAGGTTAGCACATTGGCCTCACAGTGCAGAGATTGTGGGTTCGATTCCAGCTCTGGCCTTCCTGTGTGGAGTTTGCATGTTCTCCCCGTGCCTGTGTGGGTTTCCTCCAGGTAATCCGGTGTCCTCCCACATTCCTAAAACTTGCATGGCAGGTTGATTGAACACTCTAAATTGCCCCTAGGTATGAGTGTGAGTGCGGATGGTTGCTCGTCTATGTGTGCCCTGTGATTGGTTGGACATCAATTCAGGGTGTACCCCGCCTACTGCCCGAAGACAGCTGGGATGGGCTCCAGCACCCCTGCGACCCTAGTGAGGATAAGTGGTAGAGATAATGGATGGATGGATGATAATAATAATAATAATAATAATGATAATAATAAAAATAGAGTCACTGATGGTGTAGTGGTACATCCGCCTGAGTTGTGTGCGGGCAGCGTGGTTTTGGTTCCCACTCGGTGACGATGTCTGCCCTGTGACTGGCTGGCGACCTGTTCAGGGTGTGGTGCGCCTTTCGCCCATAGTCAGCTGCGATAGGCTCGAGCACCCTCCCACGACCAGGATAAGCGGTGTTGTTAATGACATGACATAATAATAATAATAATAATCATAATAAGAATCATAATAATAATAATTATTCTTCAGTGACTTTGAAAAATCTTCAAGCTTTGCAATGTGTCAGTCCTTGTTCTACAGTTGTTTGTGTGTGCAAGTCATTTTTCAAACTCAAGACCAAAATTAGCACTCAATCTCCATACGGTCGCCGAGGGGAAATGCCCAGACAGCAGTGAAGCAAAGGCGCATCAGCAGCCGTAAACAGATGCTGCTGATGCTTCAAAGACCGGCGCTAAGCGCTGACACACATACGGGAAGCCATCATTTCGACGCACATCTTCATGTATGTTGCCCACTTAGTTTGTCTTCTTATTGTTGAGAGGCATAGTGTAGCAAAGCACCACCTCGTAAAAGAAATAAACATTACAATGCAAGCCCAATTTGAAACCCTGACCTATAGGCTTAAAACCTTAACCCTTGTTTGTTATCACATTTGAATGTTGAAACTCAAATGTTAAAAACCCAAACTATGCTAAGTTTTCATTTTGAAAACCTCAACATTGTTTGAGTCTGCAGCTCATACAAGAAACCCAAGATGACGCTTATCTTAAAACCCCAATTTGAAACCTCAAATCCGACTTGAAACACTAATTTGAAATCCTAACTGTGGCTTGAGGTCCTTATTGAAAAGTCTAAACTTTGCTTGAAACCCTTACCAAATGTTGAAAGCCTAATTGTAAACCTTAACTTGAAACCCTATTTGAGTCAACCTTTAAACCCTAATTTAAACTCCAAGCTCTGTTTAAAACATGAACCTACAGCCCTAACTTGGACAACAAACCCGAACCCAGTCTTAAAACGATAATTTGAAACTCTAACCAAAGCTTGTAACTGTACTCTGATACACCTGTTTGAAACCCTAATACAGGTATGTAATGGTAATTTGAAACCCTAACATTGACTCGATACTCTGACCCTAGCTTGAAACCATATTTTGAAACCCAAAGCCTTTTTTAAAACACTGCCTTGAAACCCCAACCATTCCTTGAAACCCTAACCTAAACTTGAAACTCTAAACGAATCTTAGAACTGTACTCAAATAACCTTACTATTTTTTTTTAAACCCAAATCCTGATTTGAAACCCTAACCTAGCCTTGAATCGCAACTTTAAAATTGAAAGTCTTGTTTAAAACCCTGGCTTGAAGCTCTAACCTCAAATTTAAATCTTGTATTGTTTTTTTTTTTCCTGCATTACAAAAACAAAAATCTCCTTTTAAATAATGTTGTAATGTATTGGATTGTATTCTAAACAAAAGCAGGCTTTGAGATATTGGAAGCAAAAAAAAAAAGAAACATACAAACAAATCAAATGCAAGCTTTGAGGTCTTGGAGGCTTGCCGCCTTGCCAGATGCGAGCTCTGGTCTCCTTCTTGTTGAAGGTGACACGTTTTCTCCATCCGAGTGTTTATTTCCACTCATAGCATTAGCGTGCGCAGCCGGCTGGCCTCCGGCGAGGCCGCTGGCCGTCAGCTGGTCGCCAAGCGAATGAAAGGAAGTCGCGGCTGAGCGACTTGAAAGTCAATTAAAGCCCCCTTCGCCTCACATTCCGCCACTCCCGCAACATCTGCGGCCCCGAGTCAGGCCGTCTCGGCTTGTGCCGCTGACTGGTTCTGGGAAAAGGACGCTGTGGCGCCACATCATTCTGGACCGCCGGGCCGGACATGGTGTTTGAAAGTTTCTGGGTTCCGAATGCAAGCTGCGTCTCTCCCATCGGGGAAAAGCTTCCAAATGTGATGTCAAGCCTTTGGGAGATTCCCTCGTTTGGTAGCTTCTTTACCTCACGTTTTCAACACACATTAGCATTGTGTTATCAATTAAAAGCCGTACCCAGTTTTGAAATTCAAATCCATCCATCCATTATCTGTACCGCTTGTCCTCACAAGGGTTGCGGGGGGAGCTGGAGCCTATCCCAGCTAACTTTGGGCAGTAGGCGGGGGACACCCTGAACTGGTTGCCAGCCAATCGCAAGGCTCACATAGACGGACAACCATACCCTAACCAACTCACACGCATACCTCGGGACAATTTAAAGATAAAGGTAAAGGTAAAGATAAAGTTAAAGATAAAGATAAAGATAAAGATAAAGATAAAGATAAAGATAAAGATAAAGATAAAGATAAATAAAGATGTCCTTTATTAGTCCCACTATGGGGAAAATTGCAGTGTTACAGCAGCCAAGATATAGATCACACAGAGGCGGCGGCGTAATGTAGCCGTTAATGTATAAGGCAGCAGACATTCAGAAAAAGAACGTCCCATCAACCTGCCATGCATGTTTTTTGAATGTGGGAGGTAACTGGAGTACCCGGAGGAAACCCACGCAGGCACGGGAAGAACATGCAAACTCCCCACAGGAAGGTCGGAGCCGGAATCAAACCCACAACGTCTGCATTGTGAGGCCATCGTGCTAACCAGTCTGTCACTGTGCCACCCTGCAATTTCCATTTAAAATAATTTAAAAAGAAAATTATTGAAACTCCAAACCAGGCTTCAAACTCTGAAACTGAAACCGTGTCTGGAAACCCTAATTATGGTTTGAAGCATGAACCCATTTTTTGAAATCCCTACCTTCTTTGAAAATTCAACGCTAATTTTAAAACCCCAATCCTTTTCTGAAACCCCAACGTTGGCTCGAAAAACCTTTTTGAAGCTACAGTCCTGGTTTGGAACCCTACTTTTAAACCCTATTGGATGTTTGAAACGCCAATTCAAAACCCTGACCCTTTTTTCAACTCCCAACTCAGACTTCTATCCCAATTTTGAACCCCCAACCCCGATTTGAAACCGTAGTATAAAACCCAAATGTTCACTTGGAAACCCTAATTTTAGGCATAAAGCCTTTTTTATGTCCCAACTAGATTTTAAACCCACGTTTGAACCTCTCACCAAAACATGAAAACCTAATTGAAACCAAACCATCAACTATTTTGACACCTTATTTTTTGGCATACAATACAATACAACTTTATTTATATAGCACATTTCACAACACCTGATTTGAAACTTGACCCTGGGTTTCAAAGGTTAACCCTAAAACTTGTTTTGAATCTTGTCACGCTATTGGGTTAACCCAGGGGTGAGCAAACTTTTTGTTTAGTGGGCCACAATGGGTTCTAAATTTTGATGGAGGGGTCAGACCAGGAGCAGATGGATGGAGTGTTTTGGTAATATCACCTAATCTTTGAAAAAAAATGTACTTAATTTTAGATGAAAATGAACAAATGCATTAAAAAAAATATCTGTCTTTGACACACCACAGTATTTAGAAAATAAAACATTAACAAGGGTTATTCATTTAATTTTTTTCAAGTTCGACGGGCCGGATTAAAACGTTTAGTGGGCCGCATGTGGCCCCCGGGCCGTAGTTTGCCCACGCCTGGGTTAATCCATCAATTTGAGACCCTAATTGGAAACTCTCACCCTTACTTGGAACCCTCACTTGAAATCATAATCCTCCTTTGAAAAATGAACCTTGGTTTAAAAACGCTAATATAAAATCTAAACCCTTGTTTGGAAATATTAACAATGACTTGAAACCCTACTTTGAAACACTAACCCAAGTTTGAACGTGAAATCTGAAAATCCCAATTTGAAACCTGGATCCTTTTATGAAACGCTACTTTAGATCACAAATCTATTTTGAACCACTGACCTTATTTTTACCTTAATCATTTTAAAATGTTACTTTGACCATAGCTTGACACACTACTTTGAAAATGTAACCCTTGTTTGAAACTTTAACTGCATTTCAAAAGCCTAAATTGGAACTTGAATTATTTTTAGATGCTTGTTTTAAATCCTTAATTGAATCAGTAATTGAATTTTACAGCTGGGATAGACTCCAGCACGCCCGCGCTCAACGTAAGGAGAAGCGGATCAGATAACGAATGAATGTATGGATTGAAAGCCTATTTCGTGTTTGGAAACCTATCCTTGCCCTGAAGTCCTACTTTAACCTTTACTTCAAACCTTATTTTGAAACACTAAGACTGACTTTTGTCATGACCAGTGTCGGTCAGGTCAGTGTTTTTGTTATTGTTTTCGTCACCTCCCTGCCATGTGCACTTTGTTTATGTTTGTCAGCTGAGTAGGGGCGTTTCCCCTCAGCACTCCGTCTTCACCAGTCACGCACCTGCTCATCGTTACCCATCACACACCTGATCCCCATCTGCTCCCCTGATTACCGGACTATTTAAGCTTCCCATGCCATCAACCCAGTGTCGGATCATTATCCCGCTTGCTCCTTGTTGCTGCCTTACGGACTTTACGACTCTCGCCTTGATCTCGTTCACGTACTTGTTTTTGCTCTCGCCCTCGCTCAGGTCCCTTTGTACTTCGTCCCAGTTTTTGTTCTCGTCCTCGACCCAGTTTTGTCACGTTAGTTTGCCTTTGTTATTTTGCACCCTGCCACGTTTGTTTGTCCACGCCACGTTGTTTGTCCTCGTCTTGATTAATTTAATAAATTCCCCTTTAAGTTACCCTTATGCCCCGCATTCTTGGGTCCACCCCCCTCCTCGCCGACCGGCGAGCATGACAACTTTGAGACCATTATTTGATTATTTGAAATTCAGAATTCTTCACCTTGGGTTGAAACCCTCCTTTGAAACGCTAATCCTTGTTTGAAACAAATTCTTGACTTTGAAACCCTAATTTGAAAGTTCCCCTTGTAAAGGAGCGTGTGTGTCAAAAACAGCCCGTCAGGCCAAATGTGTGCGAGGGCCGCACCAGCTGTCCTCCTGATCAAGTGACTTCCCCTTGATGAACTCAGATGCGATGATGTCACCGTCCCTTCTTCTCCTTCTTGGTGTCGCCGCGTAATTATTGCGTTCGCTGGTAAACGGAAGATTTCCCAGCAAATGTAAACATCTGTTGGCGGCATCTGGAAACTAGACTGACTGACGAGTGCCCAGAGATCCGAGCGTTTAGCCGCCGGGATGCTAATTCTCTCGCGGCTCATCAGCACTGCGACAAACACCTTCAGTGTCACACTCGCGCACACGTTCAGACACACACATTAATATTAACACCACAGCTTAGTGTAGATTTAAGCCATCTGTCATCCATTTTGAAAGTAAAGACCAGCTCAATATTGATACACGGTGGCCATTGTAGAGGAAGATGCAGATGTACTTGCTGCTAACGTCAAATATGTTTTCCATGTTGGTCAGTGGAACCCCTAAGTCTATATCAATAGCTGCATTTTTTTTCTCAAGTAACTTAATATCACTTGATTAGCGCAGAATGTAGCAGCGACAGTGATAGCATTCTTTATTTTATTTTTTAGTCTTCTGCTCGTAGATCAGGGTGGTGTCATTAGTGATGCTGCCCTTCGGCAAAACATTACCGAAACCACAAATGAAGGAACCAAAAAAAGAGCAAATGCATTAAATGGTACAAATGTGAGCAGACTAAAGGGATACTTACTAATTAACTAAAATGCTGAATAACAGGGTAGTAAAACAAACAATTAAGTTTCAAAGCTAACTACAAAAACGGACAGAATCACAAACTAATAGTGGTTGAAAAGGTTGGGAAAGCAAAGCGCAGGTGAACTAAAATTCAATGGTCCCCAACCCAACATGTCTTTGCAAGTTCGTAAATTTTGCAGACCACCAACGGGGTGGTGTTCCTCGCATATTGTGCAGAGCGGGCGTTGTACGTTGTTGACTCATTTTTGCTAGCGCATGGGTTTAATATTAGCCTAACGCAACCGAGACAACTAGCATCTTGACATGCATCATGAGTCCGATGTCACGGGTAGACTTCAAGATAAAATATTTTTCGGCCTCAAAAACTAGCACATACACCGGGAGTACTGCAAGATTTTTTTATTTCTTTCATCTGTGCGGCTTGCCGCGGCCCAGTCCAAAGTTGCCCACGGACAAAGTGGGCCCCAACCACCCAGAGGCGGCCTGGTGGTTGGGGACCGCTGAACTTCGTTGACATGAGCTGACAAATGGACCACTAATGAACTACCTAACTAACTAACTATTATTTTTGTGTTTACCCAACTAACCAACTGTCTTAGGAACGCTAACTATAAAAACGACTATAGGATAAAAAAAAAAAAATTACACTGAATAATTTGGTTAATAAGCTTAATTGCTCAATATTGACATATATTTATTGATTTTTTTAAATTTAAATTTAGTTTGTACTCATTTATCTGTTATTGCAAACAATACATATATTACTAAAGCTGATTAATAAGTTTGGTTCAACATTCAGTTGTAACAGTTTACGGAGTGGGTCACTGATGGTGTAATGGTACACTTGCCTTAGTTGTGTGCGGGCAGCGTGGGTTCAGTTCCCACTCAGTGATGGTGTCTATGTCTGCCCTGTGATTGGCTGGCAACCAGTTCAGGGTGTGATCCGCCTTTCGCCCGTAGTCAGCTGGGATAGGCTCCAGCACCCTCCTGTGACCCTGTACAGTATAAGTGGCGTGGAAAATGGCATGACAAGTGTGTCATTAAGTAAATGAAAAACATATCCAAACTCAACTCATCTTTATCTATATGGCACTTTCGCAACAATTGTAGCTGTAACAAAGCGCTTTACAAAATATAAAACATTAACATTAATAATAAATCATACAATTTAAAAAGAATGTATTAATATTGTAGCACAACACCCTTTTTTTTTACATCCACAACTGACTTGGCCCATGTGTCCATTTTTAAAGTCGAGTTTATTAACTAAATAGCTAATGAGCTAGCAAACTATCAAACCGAACAAGTAGTAAGAGAACAATATTAGCTGTTGTCATTTTCCTCACCAATTAGTTGTTTTAAATGCAATGCCGTAATTTTCCATTCGAGCGCTGTCTATGTTCTTCTCAGCGACGTGACAATGGCGACCTCGGATGGCTGTTGTTTCGGCTCTTCCGCTTAAAGCCGCCATTGTTATGCTGCCTACTCGCACACGCGCCCGCTATTGTGACGCCTGCGAAGCATTATTCCAGAAGAGATAACAGGCACGACGGGGTTTCCATGTGAACGTGACGGCAAAATCCCATTTTCTCAGCCGCCTCAGAGAAAGAGCCAGCAGATGATTAGGCCCCACTAGGATTCTCATCAAGTGCAATGGCTCCAATACTTTAAAGAGTAACAATGACGAGGAATTACACAGTATTTAAGAAGAGCTCTTACTCCAGAGCGCTCTCTACAGGCGTGCAGTGGAATGACGTTTGTGACACTTGTCCCCTTTCGCACAGAGACCCTGCAAAGATAATGATAAAGATAAAGATGTCCTTTAATAGTCGCACAATGGGGAAATTTGCAAAAATCTTAACAAACCCAAGATCCGGCCAAAATCATCCCAGCCAAGGTGGAATGTGATTTTATACAGAAACACAGCTTCCCGCAACCGAGCTTGACGCCATACTTTGTAATCATTTCCTACCCTCACTCTGTCTTGAGACCCTAATTTGACTTTAACCTTTTTAAATTCCGAACCCTCATCAGTTGACTCTGGAATGAAATCCTCTTTTGCAAGTCTAACCCTGGTTTGAAAGCTAATTTGAAACCCTAACCCTGTCTTGAAAGCATACTTTGCAACACTAACCCTGACGAGCAGCAAAGACTTTGCCTCCCTTGTCCCTATCTTGAAACCATAATTTGCCGTTTCCTTGGCTTGAACCCTACTATACCACCCTAACCCTGTCTTAAAATCCAAATTTTAAAACATTAACCCCGGGCTGGCAACTAGTGATGGGTAGATGAGGCATCCTGTATCGTTTCGACACAGTGACACAATGTATTGACACTGTGTTGACACTGTGTTGCTGAATACTGACACCTGGTGGACTTGCAGGAAACATTTGTCAGGGTCATCTGACACTGATCTGTCAAACTAATTTTATCCAATTCCATTGATTAGCGATTAGTTTTTATATATCCTATTTCGTATTACTTTCCATCGCACTAATTATTCTCTTATTTATCTAATTTATATATTTAACTGAATTATTGTTGTATTGCACTGGAGAGGGGAGCTCTCTAATCTCGTTGCACACTTGAGTACAATGACAAAGGGATTTCTGATTCTGATTAGGCATTTGCTTTAACATTATTTTTACATACACGCAATTTCATAAAAAAAATCTTTGATATTCGAGACGCAGTTGATAAATTAAGTGAACATCTGTCTGAATGCCCAAGTAAAAGTGTTGTGAATGACAATGGACTCATTGTAATTAAAGATTTTTATTCAAAAAAATTAGTTTCTACAGCGTTTTGTTCTTCAGTCCATTTCTTTTTTTGAGGCAATTACCCCCGCCTTTGAGAAGATCCTCCCACAAGGCACTGAAGAGGCCGGTGTGCACAACGCCTGTGTGGCTAATATAAATAGGTGAGGGAACGTTGCCTCCATGGACTTCCAGTATAAGAGCGAGTCTTCCGTACGTGCAACGTGTCCTGCTGACATATAGCGCAGCACCTCTGAGTGCGCATCAACAGTGACGTCTTCCATCTTGCGGATATTTAACGCAAAGTAACGTGCCAATAACTCGATGCTTGTTTTGAGCGTCCATCCTGTTGACAGATGCGCTTCCTTATGAACACAGTTTGGCGCGCGACCGCTGTGTCGACACGATTCTGGTAGTGGTCACGTGACTTTCTTAAAGCGGTACGCGCACAGACACGGGGTTTGCCCTGGAAGCTCGGCGCGCGCATCGACGCCTCAGTGTCGCTGGACCCATCACGACTGGCAACCAGCCTTAACTTTAGCTAAAAGCCCTATTTTACAAACCTAACCTTTGTTTTGAAACAACAGCCCTGTCTTAAAACAAAAATTGTGAAACCTTAACCCTGGTTTGAAACCGCTCTTTTGTAACCCTAACCCTCTATTTCCATTTGACAGTGAAGTTGGACTGAACAGCAAATAAACAAGTTGTTTAAATAGAATTGATAGATGTTTGAACGTATTGGTGATCAGTTATCAATTTTTTAAAATTTGCTGATTGGTGATCTGCTCCAAAATCCTAATCGCGTAAGCCTAATTGAAATCTTTCTTTGCAACACTAACCCTGACGTGGAACATAACTTTGCATCCCCGCCTCTATCTTGAAATCCTAACATTAGTTGTCGAACCTAACCCTGACTTAACCCATTGAAAATCCTTGAAAGTCTTCTTTGCAATCGTAACACTGGCTTGAAACGCAAATGTGAAACCATAACCCCCTTCTGTGAACCTAACCCTGGCTTGAGAACACGAATTTGCAATCCGAACCTTCCGTTTACGTTTTATGACACATTGGTCAACTTAATTCTTCACACTTGAGAATGTTTTCCGGGCTATTTGGATTTCCACAATGGCTTGCAGTATGAGGACATCAGTCAGAAGTCGAGTTCATGCTGGACAAGCTGCAGCTTTTCATCAGCCAATCAAATCACTGGCTGCTATTCGACACGGAAGGTAAATAAAAAAAGAAATCAAACGCTGTCCTGAGGGTGAAGCGTAGCCATCTCAATTTGAACAATCTCTGGCGGCCGTGTCAACAAACACGCTTGACAGTCTGTCCAGCTCTCATCAGGGATGATGTCTGCTCCCCATTGGCTTAGAGCTGGTCACGTGACTGCCGCCGGGTCTGACTTCAATTTAAGGTCCTCTCCTGTCAGTGGCATACCGGAAAGAAGAACAAATACTTCATTATTGTACTTAAAGGGGAAGTCAACCCCCAAACATTCTTTGCAATATGTTTTTTGTGCCATCACTCTGTGAAACGTGGTATTCTGATTAATATTGCGTTTGTGGAACATGAATTAAGCAACTCCCATTATTAGCCATCTCGAGGGCAGGCCACTTTGTCACTTTCTGTTGACTACAAATGACATCACAGTTGCTAGGGTTCAGAAAACGACCAATCATGGCTCAACTTCAGAAAACAGGTGAGCCTTGATTAGTTCCAAAATGGGTGGATTTTAACGCTTAACTCATAATCCACAAACATTTCTTGTGTTTATTTAGGTAGATTATTTTTGATAATTGATTAATCGTTTGCATACCTTTTTTTAATAATCCAAGTTCTAAGAATTTCAGCATCTCATGGACCAAACCAGTGACTGAATTGTAATTAGTTTGTGCATTTTCTGTACTGCCGATTTGAAATCAGATCCAGTTTTTTAATAAAGGGACAGAAATTAATATATGTATATATATATATATATATATGTATATATATATATATATATATATATATATATATATATATGTATATGTACTTTTTTTATCAAATTCATTGACAAAATCATGGACAGATTAATTGTATATTTAAAATAATCATTAGTTGCAGCCATAACAGATACATTGGTAGGTAGATACCGATGTATGGATGGATGGAGAGATAGATTACAATCTACAAGCTTCTGGCATTCAAAAATGTTGTCAAAGCTATGTCACGTCGTTGTGATAGCATGTCCAATAATCTTTTTTCTTTCTTCCTCAGAATTTTGATGAGGGAAACAGTTTTGGATTTCTTTTTTATCGTGCAATTCAAAATGGGTTTTCTCTAGTATTGACATTGACATGACAAAATTGATTTCTACTTTTGTACTCAAGTACATTTCAGTGCACCAATACTGTACTTTTTGTGACTGAGTGTGACTAAAACAGAAGCACGTGACACCCTTTAGAGCAGGCATCACCAAATGGCGTCCGTTCGGACCGGACCCATGGCCAATCTATGATGAATTTTTTTCAGGGCGCATTCGCAAATGTTGGCGCTGCAATTCTACTAAATACGGAAAAGGCGTCACTGATTTGAGCCAATCAAATCTTTTGTTTACGATTCACTGCCAATTGCGCAGCAGACCGGAAGAGAGTGCTGCTGACAGTATGTCTTGCTAAAAAGTTAGCGAGGTCGATGCGTCTTGTTTTAAATGAATGGACGGAGAAACTTAGTTTCGTTCTGGCTGCAGCCAATTCAAAACCAGTGTGCATTATATGCTCCGAAACCGTCGCAACATTGCGAAGCGCCACTACGAAACAAAGCACCGCCCTTTTGTGCACAGTTATCCGCTGACGTTTGAGGTGAGTGCACGCAAAAACATCGAACTTCGAGTGCAGTACAACAGATTTTTACATTTTCGTTTACATCCCAGCGGCATGCAAACGAATATTCAGTGAAAGTATCATGGATTTTGGGAAACATAAAAAAACATTCAGTGATGTGGAGGTTGTGAAGGAGTGCTTAAATGTGGCTGCACAAACATTATTTAAAGGAAAACACAAAGGCCAGATGTGTGAAATAATCTACCAAATCCCAATGGCCCTGACTCCGTTCCAACCCAGAATTAAGTCACTGGCAGGGCAGTCACAAACTCATGTTTCTCATTAAGAGAAGTTAAAAAAATATTCAAAAGAAAAAGTGGTGTCAAAAATCATTTTGAATTAGTTTTTCATGAGGACAGCCATTTTTATTGATTGTGTACTGAACATGTTGACCTGTTTTA
This sequence comes from Idiotropiscis lumnitzeri, assembly GCF_059441095.1. Taxonomy (NCBI): domain Eukaryota; kingdom Metazoa; phylum Chordata; class Actinopteri; order Syngnathiformes; family Syngnathidae; genus Idiotropiscis; species Idiotropiscis lumnitzeri. Next base: position 3,830,013 of record NC_142398.1, read on the forward strand.
CTTGGATAATTAGGCATTCCGTTTTTTTTTAGGCTGATAACTCTTTGATTTAAAAAAAAAAAAAAGGTAAAAGATGTTAACTCAATGCTTAGCACTTGATATATTTCTGCAGGAGATATTTTCCTGTTTTTTTTCTGGAAGTGGCACCCTTAAATTCCTGGAGCCTCATTTTCTTGAATGTGAAATAAACGCCTTATATTTGTTTGACTGGCAAAGGTGTTTAATGGGAACATTGCTAAATATTTAGTATATAAGTGCGCTCTGTTGAAAATGACTAAATATTGAAACTATATAAAAATGTGAACATAGGCTAGACATTTCGGGAAGTTGGACTTTGGTTCGGACCTTTTAATTGGAAGAAATTTTCGTCGTGGACCTCTGTGACTTTTAATTGAATACCTCTGCTTTAGAGTCTGACATGAGTCGCCACTCCCTTAAGCTTGGCTTCAAACAAGGTAAAAAAAAGTGGTGTCTTAGAAGTCAAGGTAGGGCTGTATTTGTACTTGCACTTCAGTACAGAAGGGTGAGTGCCACCTCTTGTCTGCTTTACAACTGCACTTCCCAAATGCTATTAGCGGCGAGCAGATTTGTGTCCGCTTACAAGAAGAACGATGTGACCAGCAATAATAATCTCCCGCCACCCACACACCTACACCTTGTTGTGTTGTTCAAATCACAACAACGGTAATCTCAAGTGGATAAATAACACGCATAAAACTCCACGGCAGAATCAATAGAGACGTCCGTGCGCGTGCGCTAACAGACCTTTGACGGAGTGACTTACAGGTGAGTGGGAAGCGGTATAAACACAGGAAGGGATCGATAGCGATTTAAAGAGAAGGTTCCAGGGCCACACAGCATCTCTGAAGCACGTCCATGTCTTTCCTGCTGATTTGCCTTCCATATTTAAAGATGTTTACAGGCAGTGGGGAAAAGAGCCACAGCGGAATGAGAACTGACAGCCTCGTTCATGTTAAACATGAAGTCGCTACTGAGAAAATCAACTAACAAGTTTCTGTCAGATGGGGTTTTCAAGGCGGAGTTAGGCTTTCATCTAATGTTTCAATTATCTTACGGGGCGGCATGACTCAGTGGTGGAGTGGGTGTCTCCGCAACTGAAGGTTGTGGGTTCAATCCTGAACCCTTGTGATCATGCCAAAGTGTCCTTGAGCAAGACTCTGAATCCGGATTTACTTCCCAGTGGACCTGGCAGCGCTTTGCGTGGCAGCCATCCATTTTTGTGTTAAAGGGTGAATGTGAATCTTTGTAAAGCACTTTGGACACCAGATGGTGTTGATCAAGGTTTTAGATGTCTCCCTCCTCCAACACACCTGATTCAAATGTCCAGCTCATCGGCAAGATTTGCACAAGCCAGATAACAATCCTGATCTTTTTGGGTGTCGGAGGAGGATACATCTAAAGCAGACTGCATACGGACTCTCGAGGACGTTACTTGGGTACCCCTGGTGTATTTATTTCAAGACTTGATTCGGGTTTGAAGCAAGGATTACGGTTGCTAAAGAGGACCCACGTGAATACGCAGCATGTCTGCGACATGCCTTCAAAACATCCCGGGCACAAGTCAGAAATTGTTGCTGCGCGTAGAATGCATCACGCATCCTCTCTCGTGATTGGACCGTTTAGTCACATGCTGCGATGACGCACTGAGCTTTCACCGGTCACGTTCTTTAAGGGTAATTTATCTGTCACCACGGAGGAGAAGATCTGCAGCACGCAGCTTGTTGCTGCTGATACTGCTGCGAAGCAAACTAGCTTGCTGGAGGCATAGCTGGTATGTGCGTGTGTAAAGAAGCCTACACACACATACCACCTACGCAGTAGCCGCCTTGATCGATTTTGCAATACAATTAAATGCATCATCTTGTCAGGCACGAGTATAAAGACAAATTTCACGTGGCATTGCGGCAGTGACGTCCACGTGGGTATAAAGAAGCCTTAGGGTTTTCAAATGAGAGTTTCAAGACTTGATAGGGTTCCAAATTAGGGTTTCAAGACAAGGATAGTGTTTCAATTTAGGGCTTCAAGATAAGGTTAGTGCCCAGAGTCAAGAAACATTGACACTTATATAATAGGTTTGCATGTAAAAATGACATCAGTACTCAAATGCCCCCTCCAAAAGACTCTGTTGTGATTTACAGGCTTTTTCTGTGATTAGATTTATGACAAATTTGCATGCCCCCTATTGAAGCTTGGCTTGTTATTTTTTCTGGTCTCAGCAGTCTACATCACAGCAGCCTTGTTATACTGCTTGCATTGTTCTGTTGTCTAAAACGGCGACCGATCGCCACCAAAATGCAAATGCACATTACTAGTCTTCTCCGCTTCACCCTGTGAAAGTAGAAAAGCGTTCTGCTCAATAGTTTGGATTTATTGACATCAAACGTGAGCTCATGTGATCACCTCCTCAAAATCAAAAATACCATGCGGATCGATTCTCCACTTGCACAGGCTGAAGCGGACAAGAGCAGGAATGCGCACACTAATCTCGACTGGTTATATTTCGGACATTTAACTACGCTAAAGTCATTTCAACTCTCAAGAGGCAGACGGCGGCTGACAGCAGGCAGCAGGCAGCCAGCAGGCGGGAATGGAGCTTTATCCCCCTCCCTTCCCTCGCAGTAGTAGCATAGTTAGAACAAGGTACGCCCTAAAAACGGATTGATTAAATGTTACCAAAAAGTGGTTATGTTGGACCAATCTAGCTGGTAGTTATATGTCTGACTGATCCTTTGGTTAAAACACCAATCTGGAATTGTAATGTTTTCAACCAATCCATATTGGTGATAATGCCAACTGATACACCTTGGTTAGTTTCACCCACCCCCCCACCCCCTGAAAAAAAATAAAAATAATAAAATGAATTTCAGGGTACACAAATATGAACACCCATCCACACCTAGTGAGAATTTAGAGCAGGGCTCTTTAATCCTATTCCTTAAGGGCTGGTGTCAGGCCTGTTTTCCATCTCTCCCTGCTGCATCACACCACATACTTGCAGGAGGTAGAGATGGAAAAAAAGGCCGGACAACTGTTAAAAAGGTCCACCCTAGACTCTCCAACAACACTGGCACTTGAGGAACAGGAATGAGGACCCCTGATATAGAGTGTTCTATTAATTTACCATGCATGTTTAAGAAACGTGGGAGGAAACAGACCCACAGAAAACTCACAGAAGGAGAACATGCAAAGCCCAACAGGAAGGCCGGAGTCGGAATCGCACTTTGCACCTCTGAACTGTGTGAACCTCTGCAATGCCAGGCCATAGTGCTAACCAATACACCACCGTGGTGCTTTATCCCAACCAACAATACATTACAGTACAATATATATTTTAATAAAGCTACAATGTACAAAGTGTGACATTTCTCCTTCACTAATTAGGGTCAAGGGTAATTAAATGAAATGCATGAATTGCAATTCCCTGTAAATAAATGAATCCATACATCCATTATCCAAGTTGCTTTTGCTCAAATGTATGAAATCATCCATCCATCCATAATCTCTACCGCTTCTCCTCACAAGAGTCGGGGGGCATCCTGAACTGGTTGCCAGCCAATTGCAGTGCAAACAACCATTCGCGCTCACACTCATACCCAGGGGCAATTTAGAGTGTCCAATCAACCTGCCATGCATGATTTTGGAATGTGGGAGGAAACCCATGCGGGAATGGGGAGAACATGCAAACTCCACACAGGAAGGCCCGAGCCGGAATCGAACCCAGGAACTCTGCACTGTGACGCCATCGTGCTAGTCAGTCGGTCACCGTGCCGCTTTGGAGGTGTTACTCTCATATTAACTTGCATGTTTTTTTTTTTTTGTGGTATTATTTTTGAGTGCATTTTGGGTGCTTTCATGTTAACCTGTGCAACTTTGAGGTTGTTTATTGTAGTCTGTTTTTTACAGAAGCAACCTTGGGTTAGTAGCTTTATGCTAGATTTACTTGCACCTGCAAACCTTTTTATAGAATTTAGCCTTAAACTTATTTTAAGATGTGAGGATTAGGTTATTTACGATTGTAACCTGTGCTACTTTTGAGGTTTTTATGGTGATTTTTTTCCCCCGAACTCATTCACTGTCATTGACGGGTAGAGAAGTCAAAAAGTATATTCACTTTACCTGGGCTGGTTGAACCCAGGTCTAATTTGAACCTGCTGTGTAACCTTTTTTTTTTGTGTATATTTTCTTTTAGGTTTTTTCAATAATCTTATGTTAAACCTCCAACTTCTGTTTGAGTTTGTCATGGTAGTCTTATTTAAACACGCCCAGCTGTTGGTGTTTGTCTTTATTGTGAACCCCACATCCCTTCAGGTGCAGTGCAATGCTGCTCAAAGGTGATGCAGCCCATCAATCTTATCTGGTGGGCCACTGTCTCCAAGGTCGCAGAGATCGTCCGCTAAACAGTCAATAGACCTCCAAACCTGGCGCTGCTCCATCCCAACTTTATTTTCATACTACTTCTTCTCATCTCCGACACTCTCTCACCTCCACCAAATGCCCTCAAAAAGTCAAAGACACACACAGATGCACTCTGCTGGAAGACGCTGTGTCCTTTCTGGCTTGCTTGTCCTTCTTATTCATATTTATCAGCGATGAAATATGAATGATGCGACGTGTTCAGCAGCTCAACCCCCACTCCCTGCATCGCCATGTATGCCGCAAAAAGGAAAGAACATCAAATTGGCCGCAAAATGCCTTGATGCCGGCCCATACGTTGTGAAAGTTTGATGCTTTGGTTCTAAGGAGACTCAAGGGAGTGCACAGAAACTCGCATCACATGTACAGTAAAGACCGCTTTAGACTTTCTTTTTTCATTCTTTAGTTTTTAAGCAGTAGGCTGGGCCAAAAGTAGTGAGAGGCCACACTTTACATTGTTTCCATTTGATGACATTCACCTGACACGTTTATTAATATGGCATTTAGTGGACATCATCCCGTCCTGTAAATTCAAAGTGGGCGTGTTTCAATCCTTCCTATCTTCTAACCTTCTTTCCTTTCATACATACTTCTTGCCTTCCTTCCGTCCTTAAATCCAAACTTGTTAATACCTGACTCCATCTTTCCATCCTTTCATACTTGCCTTTAATGTTCTGACTGTTTGTCCCTTGACGTATCAGTTGATAAGCAGTGGCTATGGTCCTTTTACGCTTTGGTCCTTAACTATGTCATATAGTCCTCGTAACAGTATTTAAGCTCGAGTTACTCAGTGACACATTGCCAGTCCGTCAAGTGAGTGAGCTTGGTGGTTTTTGTCCATGTCTTCTGAATCCAGCTCTGATCTGTTTTTACATTGAATTCTTTTATATAAAGACTTTAACTTTTCAACTTTCGTACGCTATCTGCTTCCGGGACCAAAATCCTACTCCTCACGTGACACTTATATCATCTTTCCAACCATTCCTTCATCCTTCTTTCTATTCTCCCTTTCACTTGTCTTCATTTCTTCAGCCCTTCCATCGTCTCTTCTTACTGTCAGTTCTTAATATCCTTCCCTTATTTCTTTCTATTCTTTCTTTCCTTTTGTACATCCCTTTGCCCTTCCTCCCTTACATGTTCATACCTCTTATAATACATGTTTCTTTATACCTTTTGTAAGGAAGTAAATTGGTATCTTTAGTCCTTTCATATATTCTTCCAACCTTCCTTTTGCGCTTCCTTCCTCCCTCACTTCCTTCATTCCTTCCTTCCTTATTCCCTTCAACACTTCCTTTTATACAGCCTTCCTTTCCTCTTAACAACCTCCATTTGATACCATCCTTATTTCTTGCTTTTTCTCATCATGTCATTTCTTCCAATTCTGCCTTCTTTTCATACATCATTAGTTCCTTCATCCTTCCTTCCTACTTCGCATCGTTCATCCCTCCACCACTATACTTGCTTCCTTCATCCTTATTTCCTCTCCCTCCCTTCATTTCTTTCTTCATTATTCATTCATTCTTCTCTCTCTCCTTCATTCCCTCCTGTCCTGTCTTCTTACTTCTACCTGTCCTTCTTTCTTTCCTACCTTTCATACTGTCCTACCTTCCTTCCAATCTCCACCCTGCCCCACTCCTTAAAAAAAGTTCATGAAAACGTGTCTTCCTGCTTTGGCATGTACTGCAAATCCCTGAGCATGCAGGATACAGGCGTGCTTCACAGTTGAGTGTCATTGTGGGTGTTGTATAAATGGCACACAATGTCCTCCTAGTAAGTGGAGAGAAATGTGCTGGAAAATCCAAAGCACCTCTGTGGCCAAACCTTGTTGTTGTTATTGTAGGTGTGTGTGTGTGTGCGCGGGGGTGTGTGTGTGTGTGTGGGGGGGGGTGTATTTTTAATTGTAGAAGTGTGTGTGCGTGGGGGGGTGGGTGTGTGTGTGTGTGTGAGAAAACTTTCTTTTATCATGTAATAATGTAGCAGTTGCAAGCAAATGTTTCCAAAACATTGTTACATAGCTTATTTGGTGTCAGACAAAATAAAGCAAATCCCCGAAGAACAAAAGGCAAAATGTGTTTGGAATTTCATTTTCATTTGCCTTTTCTAGAAGAATATGAGGAAAAAAATCAATTAAAATCATTGGATTTTTGCAAGAAAAATAATTGGAGGTTTTATTTCAAGGTCATATGAACTAGCCTAGACTTTGATGATGACGTAAGAGCGTGCAATGTGTTGCAGGTGTGCCTCACTTACCTTGTTTAGTTAAATAATAAAAATATCGAAACAAAAAAAAAACCCTTAACATAACTTAACCTAAAATACGTAACATTTTTATTTTATAAAACCATGAATAGATGGAACTTCCGCGTGTCATTCACTCTCTGAAAACGGCTAGGTTGAAAGAACTGGGTCAAACTGCTAACCCAGTGCTGGATCCAAAGGGGACCTAGCCAATGCTGGGTTACTTATACCCATCATGTTGGGTCAACATTTTTGAACCAACAAGGGATTAAAACAAAGTACCCATACTGAAGAGTGAAAGCTACCAAGAAATAAGTTACCAGTTTATCAGTATAGCTGTGGTTGAAAATAATGCAAATTATATTTTCAAAAAGAAGAAGAAACTTTCCGCTGCCAGGAGTTTTCACAGCATGTCACTCGCATGCCATGTTTGGCACAATTTTTACACCGGATGCCCTTTCTGACACAACATTCTGGGACTGTGCTCATGGCAAAAAGGATGTTACCATTCACTCAACCTTGGGTTTGAACTGCATGTCCCAAAGTCAGCCAGCTATCATCCGAGCCATCCAGCCACCACCATGTTTTCTAAAAACGTTACATTCAATTTACGTCAGCTTTGGCATACAAAATAGACTTCAGCCATTCAGTCCGCCCAAATCCAATCTTCAACCCAATCTGCTGGGTCACAATACTTTACCCAACCATCGGTAAAAGTAACACAATGTGGTCAATATCCACAGCTAACGAGCGAGTGGGTTAGGAAACAACTCAGCAGTTTTTAGTGTGAAATATTTTCACCTATCAAACAAGTGGAAACAAAAGTTAACCCCCCCCCACTCCCCCTTGTAATCATACTGCTCTGAGTGCAAGTGCGGTTGCTGCTCATCACTTGTTTTTTTTCCTTCTCTTACCAGAACCTTGTTGAGGCTGCTCTTTCTTTGTCATTTTTGACCGTGTGTGTCTCTGATGACTTTGATGATCCTCCTGCAACTGTTTTAGATGAGTTGCCAGTGGCGCTCGCGTGTAAAAAGTCCCTCATCAAATATTGAACGCAAATGTGACATTTTTTTTCCGGGCTCTTTGAAGAAGCTCAGCTAAAACCTTAAAGAAGGTGACGGCTGCCATCGTGATCTTGGCTTGCTTGCCTTCAAACTTCTCAGAATATAGAATGATCGATTGAGATCCACTTTCACTCTTTTAAGCAATGTCATCTGTTTTAAAAGCTTGCCACAGAGTCCATGTTTGCGCAAGCTGCACTTTTGCAGTAGTTTGTTTCAGTGGCGCTGCTATTTTGACTCGTTACCACGTATCAGAACAAGACCGTAAAGCCCCCAAAAGGTGCACAAGTTATGCCACTGTTGTAAATGCTCCAGAAATAAGTGCAGTTCATTTATTTCTTTTCAAACACACATACACGGGTTGAATGAAATAAGACCCAAAAGTTGTGTAAGTTAAAATGGGCTACCGTAAATATCCCCAAAATTGCACAGATGAAAACAAAACAAAATATCCTCCAAAAGTTATGCAGTTTGAAATTAGATGACTGCGAAAACCACAAAGGTTGCATAAATCCCAGTTTGTAACAGTTTGTAAGTAAATTAAAAACAAATTAAATGCACCAAAGGTCCCACAGGTTGAAATGAGACTAATGTAAAAGGAAACTAAAGTTGCTCAGGGACAAATTATATTAGCCTAAGTAGTTGCACTGGTTACCATAAATCCGGCAAATTTTACAGAAGTTGATATAAAACTATTGTGGTTGGTAAAAATGAAATAACCTCAACTCATGGAGTCCACGAGGCTGTTTTCTGGCTTTGGTCATGTGACTTTTGCAACATTTGCGGGGGTATTTGTGATGTGAATTTCAGACGACAGCAGAGGGTGTCGGGTGATATTGCACAACACGGCGGCTCCTTGAGATTGATGAATTTCTCTGTTGAATACCGTGTTTTGGCTAATGCTGGCTCATCCAATATATTCTTCCTCCCGTGGAAATTCGGGTTTTACTTGTGTGGAAATGACAACTCTCGCGAGATTTGCCCAGGTCTTGCATAATGACGCTAGAAAGTTTTCCATCCAGCTCCAAACAGAAGGACTTTTGTGACATTTCTCTGTCCTCTCATTTATTACCCGATAGGTTCAATATTTTGATTCAATCAAGTGTTGAAATGACAAACGACAACAAAGCATCCCTGACCGATCAATGTCAGCCATTTTTTCAGATTTTATAGTGCATTCATCACAAACACTCTCCCCAGGAAATTAATAATTTTTTTTCTAGTTCTCTTTGGAGAATGATTGTGCTTTTATGTGTGTGAACCCGGGTGGCGTATTAGATGGTTTTCAAATGTCTCTTATGAGCTCATTCCGACCTCTCCACAAAAGTGCTGACATCCCCCAAATGACACCTCATCACCATCTCAAGGTGACCCAGCATCCTGACTGCATTACTAATTCCTCGTCTGCGTCGATGTGTGTGTGTGTGTGTGTGTGTGTGTTTTGGGGCAGGGTGGGGGTTGGATTGGGGGGGTGTGATTGCGTGTGTGCTGCCTTGCTGGATGAGATGATCAGCAACTTTTGACAATAATTTTCCATCTGTCACGATACTGTGTGCAGTATTCAATAGAATCTACTATATATGAAAATATGACATGTGATATTAATTGTGAATACAAATCAACATATGTCACTGATGGTGTAGTGCAGGTGTTAGGGTGTGCTTTTTTCAGAGCCGCTGGAAAAGCAATTTAGGGACTCCACAAACGCAGGCACAGAGAAGTGGGTTCTTAATAAAGGGTATTTATTGTTACAACAAAAATTCTAATGTACACTATAACTATAACTATAATCACGCGATACCAAAAAGTGCAACACAAAACGCTGGTGGAAATCCGCACCAGGAAAATAACGACGAAACCAAAATCGCTTGCAAAAGGCAAGGAACAGAACGAAACGAAAATCGCTTACCACCAAAGGATAAGGAAAGCCAATCGAGGAGCGGACGCGACCGAGAAGGACAAAGGCTGAGAGTGGAGTCATTAACCAGAAACGAGATCGAGAACTACAAACACTTGGGTCATGAACGTGAGCCAAGGAATAATCTGACGCTGAGTGGTCAATGCGGCGCGTTTAAATAGCGAGGTAATCAGTGATGTCAATGGGGAACAGGTGCGTGGCAGGTGGGCGCGTCTCTTCAGCCATGACGACGAGACAGGAACAGGTGCTGGAAGGAACGCCCCCACATCAGCTGAGCAAACAATAACAAAAGACAAGGCATGACAAGAACGGACCATGACAGTACACCCCCTTAACGGACGCCTCCTGGCGGACCACCTGGCTTGCCAGGATGAGTAGCGTGAAAGTCTCGGACGAGAGATGGACACACGATCCAGGAGCGGGGAACCCATTGTCGATCCTCCGGACCACAGCCTTCCCAGTCGACCAGGTACTGGACCCCTCTGCCCCTGCGCCTAGAGTCCAAGATCTCCCGCACCGTGTACACAGGACCACCTTCAATGATTCTCGGAGGCGGAGGTGGGGTGGATGGAGGAACCAGAGGACATGGTGACACCGGCTTGATCAGGGACACGTGGAACACCGGATGTATCTTCATGGTGGGGGGAAGCTTGAGCTTGACAGAAACCGGGTTGATGACTGCCTCCACCTCCAACGGACCCACGAAGCGTGGACCCAGTTTGCGGGAAGTTCCCGCCAGGTTGAGGTCGCGGGTGGACAGCCAAACCTTGTCGCCAACCTTGTAGACCGGGGCCGGGCATCTGCGACGATCAGCAATCCGCCGATTGCGTTCGGTGGTGCGGGACAAGGCCGCCCTGGCCTCCCGCCAGACGCGATGTGCCCGCTTGAGGTGTAGCTGGACGGAGGGAACATTGACCACCCCCTCCTGGGATGGGAAAAGCGGAGGCTGGTAGCCGTAGGAGGTCATGAAGGGGGAGCGCCCCGTGGCGGACGAGACCAGCGTGTTGTACGCGTACCCCACCCATGGCAGATGGTCGGCCCACGAGGACGGACGATCGAGGCACACGCAGCGCAGCGCAGCCTCCAGGTCCTGGTTCGTCCTCTTTGATTGTCCGTTGGACTGGGGGTGGTAGCCGGAGGATAGGCTGGACGTGTCCCCCAGGGCCCGGCAGAAGCGCTATCACACCCGGGACACGAATTGAGGCCCACGGTCGGACACCAAGTCCATGGGTATCCCGTGAAGCCTGAAAACATGAAACACAAGCAGATTGGCAGTCTCTAGGGCCGACGGGAGCTTAGGCAGGGCGATGAAATGAGCTGACTTGGAAAAGCGATCTACGACGGTGAGTATGACGGAGTTCCCCCTAGAGGCAGGCAAACCCGTGACAAAGTCCAAAGCGATGTGTGACCAAGGTCGTGGAGGTATCAGCAAGGGATGCAGGAATTCCGCTGAAGGCTGATGCGAAGCTTTACTCGAGGCGCAGGCGGTGCAGGCCTTGACGAAGTCCGTGACGTCCTTCCCCAACTCAGGCCACCAGAAGCGTTGGGCAATGAGCCCGAGGGTACGGCGGTATGGCATGCCACTCTGGAGGAGAGGCCCCACTTCAGCACCTCTGAGCGGAATTGGGCCGGCACAAACAATCGGCCCTCTGGACACCCGGACGGGTTGTTGACTTCATCCTGCGCCCTGGATCTGCTGTCTATCTCCCACCGTAGAGATCCCACCAGGCGGTGGTCCGGTACCACGCTATCCGGTGCCGGCCCCTCCTCGATAGGGTCATGGATGCGTGATAGGGCGTCCGTTTTAGTGTTCTTGGACCCCGGTCGATAAGTCAGGGTGTAATTGAAACGGCTGAGGAGCAAAGACCACCGTGCAAGACGTGGGTTGAGTCGCTTGACAGTCCGGATGTAGGAAAGGTTCTAGTGGTCGGTGTACACGGTGAATGGTTCGAGGGCGCCCTCCAGCCAGTGTCTCCACTCTTGAAGGGCGACGATGACGGCCAGCAGTTCCCGGTTCCCCACATCGTAGTTGGCCTCGGCCGGACTGAGGCGGCGGGAGAAAAAGGCGCAGGGATGGAGCCTCTGGTCGACTGGGGAACGCTGGGACAGCACCGCCCCCACTCCTGAATCGGATGCGTCCACCTCTACAACAAACGGAAGCTCAGGGTTAGGGTGACACAGTACAGGCGGGTTCGTAAAAGCGTGCTTGAGGCCGCGAAACGCGGTTTCCGCCCCTTGATCCCAAATAAAACGTGCCTTGACGGAAGTAAGACGGGTGAGAGGTAACGCTTGACGACTGTAGTCCTTAACAAAGCGGTGGTAGAAGTTCGCGAAACCCAGGAAACGCTGTAGCTGCCTTCGATTTGTGGGGGTCGGCCATTCAATCACCGCGCGGGTTTTGGCCGGATCGGCCTTTATCTGCCCCTCCTCTACGATGAACCCTAAGAATTGCACGGAGTTAGTGTGGAACTCACACTTCTCCGCCTTGACATAAAGCCTGTTCTTGAGTAAACGTTGCAAAATGGCCCGGACGTATTGCTGGTGTTCCTCCACGGAACGCGAGAAAATTAATATGTCATCCAGATAGATGAAACAGCAGACATTCAACATGTCGCGTAATACATCATTGATGAGACTCTGAAAAACTGCGGGAGAGTTGGTCAACCCGAACGGCATTACCAGGTATTCAAAATGCCCGAGGGGTGTCTTGAATGCAGTCTTCCATTCATCCCCCTCACGAATTCTAACTAGATGATACGCGCTGCGTAAATCGAGCTTAGAAAAAACTGTAGCCGATTGTAGCGGAGCGAAAGCAGAGTCTAGCAATGGAAGCGGGTAGCGGTTCTTGACAGTAATGTCATTTAAGCCCTTGTAGTCCACGCACGGACGTAAAGTCTTATCTTTCTTTTCTACAGAGAAAAACCCCGATCCCACCGGGGACTTCGAGGGCCTAATCAAGCCCGCCGCGAGGGAGTTGGTAATATACTCCCTCATAGCCGCTTGCTCGGGCTGGGACACCTTGTACAAGCGAGCGGCTGGGAGAGTCGAATTTGGTAGGAGCTCAACGGCACAATCGTATGGCCGGTGCGGAGGTAAGGATTGAGCCCTATCCTTGCTGAAAACGGCACGGAGGTCGTGATAAACTTCTGGAACATTGTCTAGGCAAATCACCTCGGGTGGCACGGCCCGGGTGCTCCGTCGCTCCTCCGCCGAGCGTAGGCAATGCGCGTAACAGTGTGAGCTCCAATCTGCCCCAATCGATAACGGGTTGATGACACCTCAACCAGGGTAGCCCAAGAACGATCGGAGCTGCTCGAGAGGGCATGACAAAGAAGGACCGTTTTTCTACGTGGTTACCCGACAACTTTAAGGTTAATGGTTCTGTTACCCATTTGATGTCCGCCAGGAGCCGCCCGTCGAGATCGCACACTCTCTTAGACTTCTCCAGTTCATTTACCACGCAACCTAGTTTTGCAACCAACCCGGGATCGACAAAGCAATCGTCCGCACCCAAATCAACAAGGGCTCGTATACGGATACTGGCCCCAGGACCTATTATCTCCCCGTCCACCTCAAGTCTTTTCGGTTCCTCGGGTTCGGAGCTCTCCTCCCGGGGGTCGGAGTTTTCGAGGTGGTCAGCAGCTGACTTACAAAGTTCTCCGGGCGTCTGTGGAGATGACCAGCGTGAGGGACGTGTCGGGCAGGACGAGACCCGGTGACCCGGTGAGCCGCAGTAGATGCATGATCCCGACTTGAACCGTCGCTGGCGTTCCGCCGTATCCAGCCGGCCCCCTCCCAGCTGCATCGGTTCGTCGGTGGAATGAAAGGCTGGGACCAGGGGGTGCGCTGGCTCCCTGCACGACTGCTCTGCTCCTCTCTCCCGGTGTCTCTCTCGCAGGCGATTGTCCAGGCGGATCGCCAGGCTGATGAGCTCCCCCAGGGACGCCGTATCCTCGCGAACGGCGAGCTCGTCCTTTAGGGCCGGGCTGAGTCCACGGCGGAACAATGTTCTTAGAGCACAGTCATTGAAGCCGCTTTTCGCCGCGTGAATGCGGAAGACGATTGAGTAATCGGCGACCGATCGGCTGCCCTGAGTGCAGTCGAGGAGTTCACCGCCCGCCTCCTTTCCCTGCACCGGATGATGGAATACCCACTCGAACTCCATCAGGAACGCAGGAAAAGAAGACCGGAGGTCCGGTCGGGTGTTACTCACGGCCATAGCCCAAGCGCAAGCTTGGCCAGTCAAGAGACTCATCATAAAAGCGACCTTGGAGCTGTCGTGAGCATACGTGAGGGGTTGCTGGTCAAAAATTAACCGGCACTGATGGGTGAATTGCCCACAGAGACCGGGCTCCCCTCCATAACGGGGCGGGTGAGGTAAATTTGGCTCCCGTCCCTGTAAAACAGGCAGGGGAGTACTGGCCGCGGCAACCATCGGGTCGAAACCCGGGGCACTGCGCGGCAAGAGACTACCCAGGTGGGCGTCGAGATACTCGAAGCGGTGAGCCAGCTGGCCGACGGCGTTGCGGAGGTCCGCGAGCTCCGTCGACTGCTGTTCCACCAATCGCCCTTGGCTGTCCAGAGCCTTTTAGATCTTCTCCGTGTCTGCAGAGTCCATGGTCGGATTATTCTGTTAGGGTGTGCTTTTCCAGAGCCGCTGGAAAAGCAATTTAGGGACTCCACAAACGCAGGCACAGAGAAGTGGGTTCTTAATAAAGGGTATTTATTATTACAACAAAAATTCTTATGTACACTATAACTATAACCATAATCATGCGATACCGAAAAGTGCAACACAAAACGCTGGTGGAAATCCGCACCAGGAAAATAACGACGAAACCAAAATCGCTTGCAAAAGGCAAGGAACAGAACGGAACGAAAATCGCTTACCACCAAAGGATAAGGAAAGCCAATCGAGGAGCGGACGCGACCGAGGAGGACAAAGGCTGGGAGTGGAGTCATTAACCAGAAACGAGATCGAGAACTACGAACAATTGGGTCATGAACGTGAGCAAAGGAATAATCCGACGCTGAGAGTCAGCGCGGCGCGTATAAATAGCGAGGTAATCAGTGATGTCAATGGGGAACAGGTGCGTGGCGGTGGGCGCGTCTCTCCAGCCATGACGACGAGACAGGAACAGGTGCTGGAAGGAACGCCCCCACATCAGCTGAGCAAACAATAACAAAAGACAAGGCATGACAAGAACGGACCATGACAGCAGGGGTGTCATACTCAAATACAACTTGAACAAAGCCGCATTGAAAATGTTTCATGATAAATGGTTTTATTCATGCAATACAATGTTTAGTTTTTAAAATTACTTTTGTCATTTTGAATGTTGCTATGAACATATAGAATATAAAATGGTATAGTAGTCATTTAACATACTTAATACTTTGACTTGCAGTCTTCTAAGTGTTCACTTCGACAACATCACAAATTAATATAAATATACATGCATATGACAAAGAAAACTGACCGACCGACTGAAATGAAGCCATGTTTTTTTTCCTCCCCAAAATGTAGCCTTTGCTATTTGAAAAGTGCATTCCACTACACTACAATGTTGTTTTGAATTCAATCAGTCAACTCAGTCAACCTTCGTCACCATTCAGTATTAGGCTTTGCTGCTTCTCTCGGCTTAGCAATAGCTGCTGGCCATTGACTATTCAGGACAAGACCTCCAACTTTGCTCATGTCATCGACTTGTTGTTGTTGTTGTTGTTCAGCAAACACATAACATAGTATGCGTGCTATTTACTGTATCAAACAAGCGGCCCGGAAGTTTGCCCTGTCATCCGAGACACGGCTTGCATGCAATCGGTGGAGTGCGCGCTCATCTTCGACATGCAAATGCATTTAGCAGCAAAAAAAGAAAAAGAGCCGACGCTGCCGAGATGACAAGATTGAGGATTGCGTTGAAGAGGCTTGGTCCACTGCTTGCCGCTTTTTGACAAAAGTAAAGCACTTGCCGTAAAAGCCAGGGGAGTAGCGGCTTTGTGTTTTTTCCCCCTTTTCTTAAGAAGACGACTGTCTTGCTTTATGAAGATTTCCTCCCCGGTGATGTTTAATGAATCCCACTGCAATGGCATTGTCACAAGGACTGCTGTCAATTAGGATTACAACCCGGAACATGCGTCATAAACTGTATCCAGATCGCTTTTTTCTGTCTTGATGCCTTACTTGCATTTTAGCTCCCATTTCACTTCCTGTTTACTTAGTCACTAATTCCGATGCTCATTACGTGCAGATTGAGAGTGCGGATATGCACAGAAATCTGATGAGTGTTGGCGCTTGGAATTGGGGGCTGCCCAAGGGGAGGGGGATTAACACATCAAATTAAATCAAAACATGTGGTGATGGCGGCAAAATGAATATAAGTGGTTGAAGCACGACTGTCCCTTAACTTGCCCTTTTCTTTTTATTATAAAAGCATTCAAATAAAAATGCCTACCTCAAATAAACACCTTTTTTTCCATTGGGACAGGAAATGGCATTAAGTGGATTTACGTCTGTTCATAGGCTGTTTTACACATTTAGACATAAGCGTTAACTGTGTTTTAGATATTGATGAATGAAAATGTTCAAATGTCTCCCTTTAAATAGACTTTTCCTTTATTTTTCTTGTTGAATCCAAAGGGAGCTCAAGCCATGGGTGAACTTCAGCATGCAATAGCAGCAGCATCTTGATTATGATGCACAAAGAATGTTTTAAAGGGCAAGACTTTCAGGGAAGGATTTCTATTTATTTTTGGGGTTTTTTAGGTTGGGGGCAACCACTCGGCGGATTTGGAATTCATGGCCAAATGAAAGCGCTTGAGTGGCCGCAAATGAAGTAATGGCATTTTGGACTGATATGTTACAGCCAGCGTGTTATCCCGTCGGAGTTAAGGCTAACGCCGCTGAACCAAAAAACGTGCTCAGGCGCGGCGGGGGCAACACAAAGCCTGGGGTTTGGCTTACGCTGAGCAATCATGTCGTCTGATTTCTTCCCGCTCCAGCTGTTGCCGTTGCCGCTAATGCCGTCTCCCATCTTCCGGCGTTTTTGACCAAGCGTCATCCTTCTCGCCAAATTTGGTCGGCCGCTAATTCACCGCCAGGAGGCAGATCTGTACACTTAAGCCAAACGGATTTGAATGATCATAAACACGCTGCAGCAGAGCATACGACGGAAGAAATCCACTTCCATTACTTTGTGCGACCAAATAGACGTTGTGTATGCACACACAATCAAGCCAGGGTTTGGGTTTCAAAACATTTTTAGATTTTCAGAGTTGATTTTCAAGCTAGGATGAGGGTTTCACGTCAGATTTAGGGTGTCGAAGAAGCATTTCAAGACAATACCAATACTCCCTACTGAACATTGTTATGGTCCCAAGATAGTTGAGTTTTTGTGTTAGTGTGTTAAACTAGGTAAGCCAAGTTAGTGGTTTCAAATTGAACTTTGAGTTTCAAAGTCAATCAGGTAAGCCAGGTTTCAATCAATGAGGGTTTTATGCCAAGGATAATTTTTCAAAGTATTTTTTCAAGGCAGGGATAGGGTTTGAAAGTAGGGTTGGCAAGTCCTATTTCCATTAGCCAGGACCCTAAATCCAGGGCAAAATTGAGCAAACTCTTGAGCCGCTGGGGTCCAGCTGATGCTAATTCTGAGGGACGTGAGCGTAGCGGTTTGTGATTTAGAGACGGACGGACGCTAAGTGGTGCGAAGGCCACGGGGCATGTCTGTGGGCAGGCATCCGTCAGGGCCGGGCGCTTTACTCACTCACTGGCCTGATTAGGCCGGGTGTGAGATGACACGGATCGCCAATGTATGCGAAGTCGGCCGGAAAGACAGATTGCAATGATGGAAGCAGACCAAGAAGCTGTTGTTTGAGAAAGTCAGCACGGAGGAGGAAAAAAAAATATCATAGGTTTACCATTTGCCCAGCAGGTTTTCTTCTCCGGCTCGGCCGGATAGCAACGGTGTCGGAAATTGGCCGAGTTGCAACGCGGCGTTCTCGTGGTGCTTTCATTAGCTCTCGTTGTGCCGACGGGCCTTTTCGCAGCGCATTTATTACTCCGCGCATCTGTTTCTCTGTCCACGTTTTTGGGGCCAAGTGGAAACCGCATCAGAAGGTTCGCAACAAACAAAAGAAAGAGGAGGTTTTTTTTGCCCTTCGACAGGTGGATGTCAATACTCACACCAAAATTATTCAACACACTCTTCACCACTGGAACACAATCAACAAAATGTCAGAGTTTCTAATTTGGGTTTCAAGATGGGGTTAGGTTTCAAGTGAAGGTTTCGAGTTTAGGTTAGTCCTTCAAATTCACTTTCAACTCAGAGTTAGTTTTTCAAATTAGTGTTTCATCTTAGAATGTGGTTTCAAATTAAGGATTCAAGATTTAAATTAAGTTTTTAAGCCTAGGTTAGATTTTAAAACAATAGTTACGGTTTCAAAGTTAAGGTATCTAGCCCGGGTTAGGGCATCAAGTAGGGTATCAAATAAGGGTTAAAGTTTCATATGAGCTTTTTCAAATTTAAATTTTCCATATGCGTCAATGTGGGTGGGAACGCTTGTCTGTCTTAATGTGCATTTTTTTCCATTCAATGTATGCCTGGATGATCCTGTTTTTTGTACAGCATTCAGTTCGTTCAGCGGTAAGGTGTCATTATCTTGGCAAAGGTGTCATTTGCTGCAAAGTTGTCCATGAAGAGGCGGCGTCAATGGCATGCTGTTTATCCTTCCGACCTGACAACTGTTATATCAAATTGAGTCACAGCCACTTGTGCTTCAGGGGTTATCTTCTCATCTGGTTCATACCAACATACCCCAAGTCAATTACAACACGTCAGCGACATTAACAGACGCTAGATTTCCTCCCCGGTGATGCTCTGCCAGGCCTCGACTGCAACTGTTTTGAGTTTCTGCTAACTGTTGCCTGGGGCGTTTTCCTTTCATTTTTGTCTTTAGCACGTGAAATGCATGCTCAGCTGGGCTCAGGTCAAATGACTGACTTGGCCACTTTTTTGCCTTGAAAAACTCTTCGGTTGCTTTGGCAGTTTGCCCAATTACACTGTGATGTGCCATCTGTCTATTGAGTTCTGAAGCGTTTTGCTGAATATGAGCTGCTAATCAGATTGCCCTAAACTCTTCAGGTTTCATCTGATGCTTTTGTCAGCCGTCACATCATGAATCAATACAAGGAAAGCTGTCCCATTGGAACTCATACTTTCTTGGCCATGAAACAGCAGGGCAACCGATTGCCCCATTACTCTTGCTCCTTTCAAAAGTGAGAGACACGTATGCAAACTGTTGTCGTTCCTACACCACTAACCCGGTTTGGATGTAAATACCCAATCTTAGTGTATGGTTTTTTTTTCCCATTTTTTGTGTCTCTCAAGCCATCTTTACCAAGAGTTTCTACGTGAAGTTGTTACAATACACCAGAGGGGTCTGTGAGCTGAACTGAATGAGGCACTCATTTAACATTCAGACTACAGCAGACAACAGAAGTCTTTACTGTTACGCAAGAGATGTATTTCAGTGGGCCACCACCATTTGCTCTGTCAATAAGTATTGTTTTCACAATGAATGCATAAAAACACTGCTAAATTTCAATTCATTTATTTTTGTAGAATTGCTTTTACTGTTATTGATCAAGCAAAATAAAAATGACCCATATACATTGGTGTTGTGTTCTTTGTGTATTCAGGGTACAATGTCTGCGGTGTTCTGGATGCTGCTCCTACTTTCCCACTGGGTGGCTCCGGCCACATCCCAGAAGCCTCCGGGGCTCAGCGTGGGCGTGGTGATGGGCCAGACCCGACTGGTCCCGGACCAGGACCTGCGTCCCCTACGGAGCCCTGACGACGCCCTTGACGTGTCGGTGGTGCCCTTAAGGATCAACCAGACTGACCCCAAGTCTGTCATCACACAGGTGAATGGGAGTGCCCCTGCAGTTTTGCAGTTTGCACAGAGTACAAAACAGAAAATGAGTTTGAAAAAAAATAAGAAGCAAAAAGTAATTATATTAGCAATGCAGTGGTTCCCTGAGAGCCAAGTTACCTGATTTCCGAGTGTTTTGAAGATAAAAGCTGTCGTCCGGACAAGTTGAGATTTTCATGTCTTCAATCCCGCTAATGTCTTCTGATAAACAAATAGTTGGATTGGCTCATTATATAATGTGGGACACGGGCGTGTGTGAGAATAAAACGATCGCGTGATGATGCAAATGTTCCCTTTTTCAACCGCAACTGACCATGGGTCCACATCAGACCTTGACTTGGTCCAAAATTGAAATGCGGTCTGTCATTTGAAGATACCCTGATGACATAATAAATAATACAATACAATAATAATTACTCAAGAATTTAAAAATGACCAAATGCGAACTGACAATTTTTATGAATAAGGCCGGAGGGTTGAGACCGGACGGGTACCGAGATAGCGGCTGGAGGACGGGGGACTGACTGGCAAAAAAGGGTCAAGTTCCCAGTTCTGAAAGAGAGCAATTACGAAGTCCAGGTAATGGATGTGGATCAATTTTCAGGCACAAGCTCCTCATTTCTTCTCTTAACATGATTCACCCCTCATCATGCCCCCGAGTGACTTCAGGCTCCGCCTGTAGAGTGTGCTCCCTAGTTATTTAGGCAGCTCAATGAAAGCTGAACCATGCGTTTGCCCCCGAGTGGTTGACTGACTATTGGTTGACAAGGTGCTGCCAATGATCAGTTTATTTTACTTGTGGCAGCCAAAATTGCGACCACAATTCTAATTTGATTAATTGCGTAGCTCTACCGCAATAGCTATGCTAATTTCCATTAGCCTCTTTGTAGCTACGTTACTTTCATGAGAAAGAAATTACATGCTTCGAGTCAACATTTTAGTATTGAAACAGACGATGTTTTGTTTAGGGTCGCTGATGGTGTAGTGCTACATCCGCCTAACTTGTGCGCGGGCAGCATGGGATCAGTTCCCAT
This sequence comes from Idiotropiscis lumnitzeri, assembly GCF_059441095.1. Taxonomy (NCBI): domain Eukaryota; kingdom Metazoa; phylum Chordata; class Actinopteri; order Syngnathiformes; family Syngnathidae; genus Idiotropiscis; species Idiotropiscis lumnitzeri. The sequence goes on from NC_142398.1 coordinate 3,850,628, forward strand.
TTGGTGACGGTGTCTATGTCTGCCCTGTGACTGGCTGGCAACCTGTTGTGCGCCTTACCCCCGTAGTGAGCTGGGATAGGCTCCGGCACCCTCCCGCGACCCTGTATAGGATAAGCGGTGTAATGATGACGTGACAATATTTTGTTTAACATGTCAGTTTTACAGTAAACTTTATTTAGGAGTGAGAAACAAACTACTTGAAGCAGGCACGGTTTGCCCTTATATGAAAATCTGTGCGAGGAGCATTCTTTGTGTTTTATGTTAATCCTCCATCTAACAGGCGCTAAGGACTACGTCCAGGTTTTAATGTAATTCAAACATATGGATTTCTTAGGGGTTAACTGTAATGAGCTTACGTTTTTTGAAGGTATGCGAGCTGCTGTTGCGTTCTCGTCTTCACGGCATCGTGTTCGCTGACGGCACCGACCAGGAGGCCATTGCTCAGATTCTCGACTTCCTGTCCGTGCAGACCCAACTTCCTGTGCTCGGGGTGCACGGAGGCTCCTCCATGATCATGGCTGACAAGGTGAGTGAGCAACTTGGCTGCTTGTTGACAAATGATGCTGACAAGGGTGCAATAACTTTGTTAAAGAGCGTATTTTTAATGGATTGTGGTGCTTAAATCTGCCGAATAATGTGTCAATATTTGAAAATTACACAATCTGGTCAATGCAATACATGTAAATTGCGCTTAAATGGCCAGTATTGGGGTTTGAAAGTAAGAATTCAACCTTCTTTTTAGCTTAAAAGAAATGAGGGTGCCGAAAAAGGGTTTCAAGACACAATTAGGCTTTCACTGTTTGAAGTTCCTTTTAAAAAAATGACATGGAAATGGACAAAATGAGCTCAACACTCTGCTTTGATGCAAAAGGTTGGACTTTTCAGGCACACCTTTTTTACTTTTCTTTTTCTTCTTCCTTTTTGAAATTTTTGTTGGTCTACTCATGTTAGACAGACTTACCAAAATTCATATTGCAAAGTGAAAGTGCTTTTGGAGCTAAATTCTTGGCCAAAAGGATGCAGAAAAGGTTTCAAACAGGCTTATTGTGTTTATTCTGACATGGACTTTGACATTGTTTTGTGGGTTTAGTCATGATAAACATGCACATCAAATGTCATGTTAGAAAGTCCAACTGTCTTTAGTGTTTCAGCCCCAAATATTTTGAAGATTCGAGCCATAAATTTGCTGCAAGGCAAAATAGATCTTGTGCATCCTGTGTTTGTGGGTCTATTAATGATAGAATTGCCCACCAAATTTCTTTTTGCGAAATTAAACTGGCTTCAGGGACTGAATTTTCCATGTTTTCAAATTTTGAGGTGCTCAGGGTGGGGGGAGTAAAATACCAACATGATTTTAAATTGTAGCCTTTTTCAAGAGATTGTCGAGGGGGTGTACGGTCACAGGTTCGTCATGTGAAGGTCAGTGCCTTTTAAACGCACCATCGGGTAAATAATGACGGGGAAATTTAATAAATTGTGTGAAGCGCATGCCATTTAACAAACGATTGAACACCTCAGATATCTTTCTCCAATCCTATAACAAAACAGCAGAGATTGTCCGCCCACCAGACGGGCAGTAAATCACTGCGGGAGTATTGCAGGCTCGATGAGCTTCAACTGGATGTCGATGGCTGACCACAAGAGATAATGTTCCTTGTCACTGGGCTCGAAGCCTAATTAGTGCAGCATTGTTTGCCTTTTATCCCAAAAAAAGGCATAGTTTTTCTTGCAAGAAAAAACGTGTGGAACAACAATTTCTTTTCGGTAATCTCTTTGTAGGCAACAAATGCTCATGTACTTCAGTGGAATAACCGTCGCATATGATGATTGACTGTATTGACAATCAGGGTGAAAGACGTCACTGAGGATGGACGGAGGGAAAAAAATGGGATCAATGCAGATGACACGGACAGCTTTAAAAAAAATCTATGAAATGTTTGGGTAAAGTTTCAATGTTTACTGATTCTAATTACATACAGACATTCTATATAGTTGTTCTTTAAATGTGAATGTCTGTCAACATGTGGCAAATGGTGAAATGTACTCAGTTGTAAATATATTTTAAAAAATTATTGGAAATGTGGAAATATGATTCATAATACAAATATAGTCACAAATATTTTCATCCATATAGTCTATTTATTTATTATTACAGTTTGCAATTATTTCAATAGAAATGTAATTCATTAAATTTGATTCCATGTAAAATGTATTTAGAAAATTCAAAAACAAAGTTTTATTGATATATTTTTTTTATTACTATTTCCACTTTCTGGGGAAAATCTGCATTTATTTAGTTTTTTACTTTAATAATTTTTTGGGGGGGATTTATGGACCACACAAATCCTCACTTTTCTGGCAACCCAAAAAAAACTGACCAAGAGTGTTGATTTGTAAAAACAAATTTGTCACGTATGAAGTTCTCCCGACACCAGTGATACGTAAAACAAGGCCGCTTTACTGGTTTTGTGCTCTCCATTTGAATCCCTCTCGTTAGGCAGTAAGCAATCTCGGTGAGACGCTTACATAATCCTCCAGAAAAAAGCCAAAGAAAACCCAGCGGACCCGCTATAAATTCACAGAATACACACACACACACAAAAAACATTGCACTTTATTGTTGGGTGCCACAGACGTCGGAACGGAGTGTGTGAGTGAAAATCTCATAGCTACGTCATGCTTGAGTGTTCAGTCATGTTGTGGATGGAGAAGCAGAAGGCTGGAGACGCTGCCAAGAACATGCAGACGGCAAGGAAAAGGGAAAAAAACAAGAAGAACTTCTCGCTAAAATAATTGATGTATGTACTGTAGTGTAGGTGCGCGTGGGCGGCGCAAGTGCAAAATGCTTTTTTGGTGTTAGGACGGAAATGTGCTACTAAAATGTAAACTTGACTGCCGATTCAAATTAAAGTGCCGCTTGTCATTTTGTATCGCAAGAAGAAGGAGGACACAACTTGCAATGTTTATAGCAACAATATCAGGAAAAATCCTGCAAAATTGCACAAAACTTTGTGTTGCGACAGTGAAAATGGACAGTTTTATGTCTTAGACAGATTGATTTACAGTAGTACACTGTAGAACAACAAGATATGTGATTACGTGCGAGTAGTTCACATGCATTTAATGCCCGATGTTAACTTTAACCAAGATTTTTTGGGGGAGAATTTTTAAAATGAACATAAAAATTTTGTGCATTCAATTTCAGATTTGGATTTTATATAAAAGAATGTATATTTGCATATATATTTTTTTAATTTATTATCCATCCATCCATCTCCTGTATCGCTTCTCCTCACTTGGGTCGCGGGGGTGCTGGAGCCTATCCCAGCTATCTTCGGGCAGTAGGCGGGGGACACCCTGAACTGGTTGCCAGCCAATTGCAGGGCACACAGAGACAAACAACCATCACGCTCACACTCATACCTAGGGGCAATTTAGAGTGTTCAATCGGCCTGCCATGCATGTTTTTGGAATGTGGGAGGAAATCGGAGTACCCAGAGGAAACCCATGAAAACTCCACACAAGATGGCCGGAGCCGGGATCGAACCCACGCTCGATGCTGTCTCGCACTTGTGAGGCCATTGTGCTAACCAGTCGGCCTCCGTGCTGCCTTAATTTATTATGATTTTTTTTATTTTTGTCTGTCAGTTTTGTTGATTTAAAACAAAAAGGCCATTCGATGGCAGACTTTCTGCTTTAATTACGGTTTTAGATTTTTTTTCTTAACTTACCATAATTTGTAGACTCTAAGGCGCATCTTTATATACGCTGCTGCAGCTCTTTTTTGAGAAAAAAAAAACGATATGCAAGCTGCAATAGGCTAGGAGCCACAGTTTTCTATATTGAAAAAAACTTATTTGTTTACTGCATGTACAGAACGATTTTGTACTGTGAATGCACATAAAGGTACATAAACAGATTCCTAAAACAGTGCCTTTTAACACTGCAGCAATTTTGCTAATTAAAACAGAACAGACTCAAGATCCATATTTATTTATTATTTTCTGAACTATAGAGCGCCCCTCCCGGTGAAAGAAAAATACACAGAAAAGCCGCAACGTTGTATCTGGCTCAAACTCTAGAAAAAAAGTAGTGGTTTGTAGTCCGGAAAATACGGTAAATAACTTTTTTTTCAAAATTCTTGGCCCTCCTTATTTTTACTCGGTCAATGTCAGACTTCTTTTTATTTGGCAAGAAAGAGATTTTTTTTCCACTTTGGAAAAATTGAGCTGAAAAATGTTTTTGATCACTTTTTGTGGAATTAATGTCTGGCTGGGATGGTATTTAAAAAGTGCATTTCTCTGTTACAATTGTCAAATTTGGTGGCATTTAAAAAATCCTGTCCATTTAATGTCAGTGTACTTAAATTATTATTTTTTTGTATATATTTATTATATTTGCCAAAAAAGAGGTTTTGTCTTTAAAGAAATGCATATGTATATGTATACATATTTGTAGCATTATCTGTCTCTGCATTCATTTCAATGGTGGACTTCTATTTTTTAATTATATTGTTCGGATGACCGTTCGTCTATGTGTGCCCTGCGATTGGCTGGACACCAATTCAGGGAGTACCCCGCCTACTGCCCAAAGCGGTATAGATAATGTATGTATGTGTGCATATATATATATATATATATATGCATTGTGAGTGATCGAGGATGGATGGATAGATAGATAGAACTTTATTTATATAGCGCATTTCACAACAGCTGGAGCTGTAACAACGCGCTTTCCGTATTTTGTAATAAAATTGAAAACACAGTCAATACCATGTATTGTTATTGTGTTGTTTCATTATCAAAATATAATATTAATCGTTATCACAATGTATCGTATTTGCACTATAATCGTTATTACTAGATTGATCGATTCTGAAATTAAAAAGTGACAGTATATTTAGAAAAAAATTTGTTGGCATTATTTATTCTTGTTTTTTTTTTTTTTTTTTAAACGAACTCTTCATACTTACCTCGCCAGTGGTGGAGAAAACAAATAGGATGAACAGCAACTCGGTTGCATTTCTGCCTGCTCGTCATTTTGTGGAAGGCTAATTTGTGTGAATTGGTTCTACTGTTGTCATGGAATGAACATGTAGAAAGGCCACGGGAGACGGCGAGATTAGCCGGGAATGTTGTACTCCCGTTAAATGCGCGGTTCGCTTTGGGAAATAAGGAAAATGTTGCGGCTCGCTCTTCTGCTGCTGCCGTGGGGGTGGGGGTTGTGGGTCACACGCCGTGTAGCACCAGCGCGCGACGACGTGGAAATGGAAGGTTTGTGAATTAAACATGCCTGTCGTTTCCGCTGTGTCGTGGGACGCTGCCACCCGCCCCTGACCCACCAACCCCCTCACCATCTGGCGCATCTTCGAGGATGTTTACGGGGGGAGGCGGGGCGCCACGTACGCATGCCCCACCTGGGATGTCCCACATCGGTAGGAGCCATTTGCAGTGGCTTTTAATATTTTACACCTGCTCTGAAGACGAAGTGATGCCGTACCTCGCGTATTCTAACGCTCGCTCTCGAGGTTTACTGAGGCTTGCTATTGTCCCGGGCAGACACCTGTATTGTGGGATGTTTTTTTTTCCTGAGATGCAAAAGCTTCTTCTTTTAATTTGGCTTTTTCTTCTTTAGCTTCTGCGGCTGCACATATTTGAATTCGTCAATAGGCACTGCTGGTAGCAGGCAAACTCTTCACCTGTTGAGTTTAATGAGGCGTCTGTGTTGCTAATGCCACCGTGGGCATTCCATTAGAATGACTGACCAGTCTGTCAGTCCATTTTTCAGACACCCGTTTTGCTGAGGGTTGACGAATGTCTGCAAATTTAAAAAAAAATGATGGACTAAACATTGACAGAAGTGGATTTTCATCCGTCAGAGTAACACAACGGACGCCCATTTTGCTGACATTTTTTGGGGGGTCCAACTGACGGACCAATGGAGTTCTGATGGACTAACTGATGGACTGACCCACTGACGATTGCAATTTAGCTCATCATGAAAAATTTGGGACTGACAAATGTCGGACAGATACTGACCATAGATGACAGCCCGGCAAAATTTCGTGAAATGACCACTTCTGTCAAACGTGATCGGTGATTGATGTCTTTAAGATATAACCGTCTCTGCAGATTGGTAAAGTCTATGAGTGATTTAGCCAACAACTTGATTCAATATCGACTGTACGTTATCAAAAAATTGTCATCAAACAGTAGACAATGGAACATGACAATAATAAAGATAAAAACAAATAGGATACCAAAACAAGGATAAAGTCTCATCGAAATTAATCAAATTGGCAAATAATCGACGATCAAATTGATCGACAACTATTCAAGTAATTAAATAACCATTTAGAGCCCTTGTTTAACTTTAAATTGTCCAGATCCTCTGATTTCAGCCTCTCATATTTACTCAAAATACAACAGTTGGAAACATCAGCTTTTACTTTGAAAAATAATGACTAAGCCAGTAATTGAATCTGCTTCAAAATCATGAGTATAACATCTCAGAATTAACCAGAATACGGTGGGCAGGGGGTGACAAATTTTGAAAAAAGGCCTCTGACTGTGTCAAAAGCACCCCCACCAACTGTGCGTACTTGCTTGCATTGGGCACGTTTGTGGAGAAGAAAGAAGAAGAATGAGACGAAGAAGAAAGAGATGAAGAAGAAGGAGATGAAGAAGAAGATTCAAACATTTACACTCAGAGCAGAATGAAATCTTGTGATGCTGTTCCGTGTCCTGTCCCTTTAACAGAGTTCAGCTCTGCTCACTGTGTAAGACAGCGAGCCGATGTGTGGAAAACGGGCACACATACAGCGTGTGGTCGTCAAACCGTTAACCCACTTCAGTTTGACGAAACACTTACCTCCATGGTAAGCCCATAATAAGGTAAGCGTATTTGAATAATAAATTAACCAGCTAATGATCTTTAAATAAACCTCTGCCGTTAGCATCTCTTCATGCACGGACGTTTTTTACGGGTTCAGGGGCCGACAATTTTTATGAATAAGGCTGGAGGGTTGAGGCCGGAAGGGAACCCAGGTCATGGCCGGAGGGCGGGGGACTGCTTGGCAAAAAAGCATCAAGTGCGCAGTTCCGCCGATTAATTGATGGAATAACAAATCGAATAATCAATTCTAGAAGTATTCAGTGTAGACAGCCCTAACGTGTTGAAAATCGATAAATAAAAAATGGGTTCAAAAAATGCACAGTGAAGGAAAAGGCTTGTCTACTGTAATGTTTTCTGGAAGGACAGGCCGTAGTTTGGAAGCAGCCCATGAAAAATCCCCTTTGAGGTTCCGTTTTTACTGACAGCAGCTCAAAATACCAAAATATTGTTTGCGCACTCACCAAGACAAAGTCGCACCAAGTCGAGATGTTGCAAAAAGACATCAATTTTATATTCCTTGTAATATTACAACTTAATTGTCAAGATGATCACAGATGTCTTGACGCTTGTTATAGCCTAACTATTTATTTGTGGCTGTTTTCTCCATGTTTTTGGTGTCATGAGCTATGATGCTCCAGTGACTCAACAAGCTCACCTGAGCACACGTAGCCATGGGCAGAGATGCGAAAATGTGAATGTCAAGCAGGCGGAGGACGCTGACGCTTCAGAAAATCGTCTATTTGCCAGAGAAGCTTCCTTTTCCTCTCCATTTGTTGAACACACTTTTTTTCGTCTTCCACTTTGGAAATTGACGGCCGCGTCAGCACTCTTCCAGGAAAAAGCCAAATCTCATCACATAGAAGCAGGAAGGCCGCAATGTGCAATAAACAAAATAAAAGGATAAGAATAAAAGATAAGGAAAGTCTTGAACTGGAGTTGAACTGGAGGTCAGATGTCACGTTTTTTTCCCCCCAACTTTCAATTTTATTTAAAACACTGGGAAAATATTCACATTTTATCTTTCTTCTCATACAGATTTTTTTGGGTGACATTTTGCTCATGTGAAATTATAACTTAATAATTATAACTTTGTTGTCATAAGATTTAAATTGTTCACAAATCATATGAACTTGATATAACGTTTTATGAATATTTACCTCATGATTCTCCTTAATGCAGTTTTATTTTCATGCAACTATTTTTTCCCTCACATTACCACTTAATTCCTGTGAAATTACTTCTTGATTGTTAAACAATTAGGATTCTGAATAATCAGATTTTTTCCAATAATAATAGTTATGATTTTTCTTTAAAAAATAAAATCAAAATCTCAAATAATTATGGCATTATTCTTGTAGATTTAGACCTCCTGTATTATTTTCAGATTCTACATACCTCTAATGTAGCATTATTTCATCATTTTTAATGTATGTGCATCTAATGTTCCATCTTTAAGGTACATAATTTTTTGGCTTCTCAAAGTGCCGTGTAAATTCCACTGTGATTAAAACGTCAACTCTTCGATCTAAAAACGCTGTTGTAAAGTCAACAAGAGTTTTTATTGGATGTGTAACCAGACGACAGCTTAGGAAATATGGAAAAAGGACATTGATTGAATCCCTCTGTCGCCTCACCGGAGGGCCTTAAACCGAAATGGAGTCAAAGAGATAACGAGACACCCCACCAAGAATAATAGAGGGAATAATAGAGATCCTGTCCGACTCGAAGCCTTGACGCCTCTGCTCGGACACTCATGAAAAAAATATACTGAAAGCGATTTCAAAAGATTGCATTTTACAATGCTTCTTCTGATCTTTGCATCAGGGTTGTCCAAAGTACAACCTGGGGGCCACTAGCCTGCCGCATGTTTCACATTGGCATGCTGTATAATCTAAAAATAGAATTAAATGTTAAAAACCCATCAAAAAGTTATTAACTGCTATGTTCCACCGAGCATATGGCATTTACTAACACACTAGAATCGCCCGCACCGGTACCCCAAAGTTCTACCTTGACCCATTCTGTTAACTGCTATAATATATGTGGTTACTAGTAAGTTAGCCAGGAGCTAACTCTCAGACGGGCGCCCATTTTTGGGATGGAGAAGAAGTTTTTTAAAAAGGACGGACTAAGCCAGGATAGAGGTGAATTTCATTGGTCTTTTTAATCATCCCTAAGAAAGTCTAGTACCGCGTGTGTGGAATTCAAATATTTCCACTCAGAGCAGAATGAAATCTTGTAATGCTGTTGCATGTACTGCCCCTAAACCTGAGAGTTCAACTGAGAGTGCGGGAGTGAGAAAGAGCGAGACTCAGAGGGCAAAAACACGGAAGCGATGCGTGAAGAACCTATTAATTGCCAAAACAAGTATCTTAAGTCGCGTTTAATTTGAGCAAGGGATGAAGTGCAATAAATAAAATGAATAAATGCGTCTGAGCTCATCTGTGAATTTGCCACATGTGACAACAAAAGTCTGAAAAAGGTTCTGGTTGTTCATCGTTGTTTAGGGGGTAAAAAGCGTCTCCCAGTGTTTTTGTGAAATGCGCTATATAAATAAAATGGTATTGTATTGTATAATATAGAAATACCCCGTTTAAAAATGGGGATACCCTTGGCTATTCGCGCTCGCGTTGCGGAGGCAACAGGTTCGTCAGGGAAGCCCAGACATCGCTCCACATCTTGCAGCTCTTCCGGAGGGATCCACAGGCATTCCCAGACCAGCTGGGAGACATAGTCCTTCCAGCGTGTCCTGGCTCATTCTCTGTCCCTCCTGCCGGTGGGACATGCCCTGAACACCTCACCGGGGAGGCGTCCAGGAGGCTGGCTCATCTGATTCCTCTCAACGTGGAAGAGCAGCCGCTCAACTCTGAGTCCATCCCAGATGTAACAGCTTCTCACCCTATCTCTAAGGGAGAACCCGGACACCCTACGGAGGAAACTCATTTTGGTCGCTTGTATCAGAGATCTTGTTCTTTCGGTCACGACCCATAGCTTGTGACCAAAGGTGAGGGTAGGAACGTAGATTGACCGGTAAATCGAGAGCTTCGCCTTTTGGCTCAGCTCCCTCTTCACCACAACAGACCGATACAGCGTCCGCATCACAGCAGACACTGCACCGATCCGCCGATAGATCTCACGCTCCATCCTCCCCTCATTGTGAACAAGACCCCAAGATTCTTAAACTCCTCCACTTGGGGAAGCATCTCGTCCCCGACCTGGAGAGGGCACTCCACCCTTTTCCGACTGAGAACCGTGGTCACAATTTTGGAGGTGCTAATATTCATTCCAACCGTTTCACACTCTGTTGCGAACCGCTCCAGTGAGCGTTGGTAATCACGGCTTGAAGAAGCCAACAGTACCACATCATCTGCAAAAAGCAGAGATGCAATACTGAGGCCACCAAACCAGACCCCCTCATTGCCTCGACTGCGCCTAGAAATTCTGTCCATAAAAGGGTGACAAAGGGCAGCCTTGGCGGAGTCCAACCCTCACTGGAAACAAATCCAACTGGATGCCGGCAATGCGGACCAAACTCTGACATCGGTGGAACAGGGACCGAACTGCTCGTATTATATGCAATTCCAATATCCAATTCAAGCGGCTCCTTACCTTCAAAGCCATTCATAACCTTGCCCCTCATCTCTCAGTTTGACCTCTTCAACATTACCACTCCAGTCCATACACTCAGTTCATCCTCCTTTATCCACCCGGCAGTTCCACTTGCCTTCCCCAGGACCATGGAGAGCAGAGCCTTCAGCAGATCTGCACCCCAGCTTTGGAACTCTCTGCCATCGAACCTCTGCAACTCACTCTCCTTTACAACCTTCAAATCCAAACTCAAAACTCACCTATTTAAGATTGCCTGCTCACTGTGACTGCATCATTTTGATTTTTCTTCTGCTTATTATTATTATTATTATTTTAAATGTCCCGAAACTCCAAAAATTCCACTTCTCAACAACGTTATGACCTCGGCTCAAATGCCATATCAAAAAGGGAGACAGATCGTGTGTAAGGCTATGCAAAATCACACTTTATATCAAGTGAATACATAATGAAAACTCAACTGAATCTTAGTAGACCAACTTATAATGTTAACTGAAAACTAATTTAAGGTTCAGTGCAGTCAGTCGTTTAGAGAGTGGAAGAGTGAAAGAAAAGGTGACAATGAATGCATTTCAACCATCCCAATAATTAAGAAGGGACTTGTGGTGGCAAGAGAAAATAAATTTGATTTGTATTCATATCGTTTCCATTTAAACATTTATTTTGTTTTGTACCCTAAAGAAACAAGCATTTGAATAATCAGTATTTCAATTATTACTGAAAGAATCATGATTATAATTTTTTTTATAATCGAGGAGCCCTACCTCTAGCTAGCACACAACATGAATTGGTGCTTCTTGTCACAAACAGATGGACACTTTGCAATCACAATCACCTGTTCACAAAAAACAAAATGAAAATAAAGAGCCCAAATTTAATGATCTTTAAATACAATAATGCGCCAATTGAGCTAATATAACCAGCCAAGTAGTGTCTTGCTTCAGTGAGGTTTATTACAAAAGGCAAAATATTATTGTGCCCGTGGAGATTAGAAAAAGCTCACTGGGAGAATTTAAATGACTTATGGATTCATTTGTCATTGTTTGTTGAAATTCAATCTTTATTCCAATAACAAATTAGAGCAACAATTAAACATTAAGTTTCATTGCAGCTCAGCCAACTGTAACCAAATAAAGTGACTCTGGATGACTGATTATTGTAGTTGTGAAATATAAGCATCTTTACTTTCTTCTGCAGCCCTTTTGGGCAACAAGCAAGTGTTGGACAAACTCTGATGGACCTCTGCTGGTTTAAAAGGTCTTGTCGATTGTTTTTAAACTGTGGATTATTCCTAGTGGCTTTTTTTTTTATTTCTACTATGCAAAGTGGCAGTTATAATAAATTACTTGCATTCATTTTATGATTTAATATTATGATTTTATGACAGTATGGTATGTGCCGTGGGTGACTGAAGATGCTGTGGAAGATGCTGTGCATTATTTCCCGTCATTCTGATGATTTCTGTTGTGTGAGGTGGCAGTTATCATGAATAATTGTCGAGGAACGATCACATTAAACTAATTGTGTGCATGCTCACCTCAACCAAGTGTGTGTGTGAGGAAGTCTTCTGGTCCGTGTGTGTGCAAGCGTGTGTGCATGTGAGTGCGTGTGTGTGTGTACAACACAATGCTGATTAATTTAAGGCACATGGATTTTTCCGTCTTGATTAAATCAGCTGTCATTTGAAAAAATGAGTTTTCCTCATTGGCTCGCCGTCCCACCATTGAGTTCCTCGTCGCCAAAGGTCAAGTCACACCATTTCATTTGCGACGTGCTTCTGCCATGATGAATACTTCATGAGCAATCAAAGTCCACCGGTGCAAATTTGGATGCAAATTTACACTAGTTGGGATTAATAAAAACATTTCAAAAGAGATTGCTGGTAGATTGGGGTAGAATGGTAAGCACACTAAATTAGCGCTAACAGAGTTAAGACCAAGGCTTTGATGGGCCGAGATGTAGTCTCAACCAAATCTTAAGTGGCAAGCTTGGGACTTTCAATACTAATTCTTTAAAGGTTGTGGAGACCTAGTCAAGACAGAGACTTTGAGAGTTGAGACCATGTCTTTATGAGTAGAGACTTCACTGGGTTGAGATGGAGTGAAAAGGATTGAGACAGAGGCAAAATCGAGGTTTTAAGTGGTCAAGACCTAGTCGAGACCATGACTTTGAGGGACTCAAGACAAAGACTTTCAAAACAAAGATTTTGACCGTCACAAATGACTCAAAACCAAGACTTGAGTTGAGAGCAACACGTTGTCTATTTGAGACCAGAACCAAGATCATGACTCTCAAGGCCAAGATTTTGAGGGGTTGAGACCAAGAGTCAAGTCAAAGACTTTGAAGGTCTAGACCAGGGTTTTGGTAAGCCTACTGCCTTGGGACAAATGTAGACATGTCTTTCCACTCCTGCTGTGGCCTGTGTCTCAGAGGTGCTTCCATCCGGCTTTTTACCCACATGCTCAGGACCCAACATTAGGTACACCAGCTAATGAACTCCGTCACCAGAGACACGTCAAACATTCTGTCACGACAGCATAGAAGAGATCTAGAGAGAGGAAAAGAGGGACATCGCGAGCGGCTGAGTTGCATGCCAGGAAGCACAGGGAAAGTCATGAAGTGGAACGTTACGACTATGGCCCCTGGGATCCCCTAGGAGGTGCCATGCCTTGAACTGCATGTCTCCACTGATTAGGTGAATGGGGAGTCCGGTGGCCACCACAAGTCCCTTCATTTATGGGATGGTTGAAATGCATTCATTGTCATCTCTTCTCTCTTCGTATGTTTCTTTCACCCTTCTACTCTCTAAATGATTGACTTCACTGAACATTACATTAGTTTTCAGTTAACATTATGAATTGGTCTAATTAGGTTCAGTTGAGTTTTCATTATTTATTCACTAGATATAACGTGTGATTTTGCATAACCTTACACATGATCCGTCTCCCATTTTGATCTGGCCTTTGAGCCGAGATAATGCAAAGTGGAATTATTGGAGCTTATCTGGTATAAGAAAATATGGTTCAAAAGCAAAAAGGCAGGACGGTTTAAAACTGACTTTCAAGGGTTGGCGAGACGAAGTCAAGGTAAAAAAATTGATGGGTAAAGAGCAAGACTTTGAGAAATCGTCAAGGCTAAGTCCCTAAATGGGACAAAACCAAGTCAGGACTAAGACTTTGAGTGGTTGAGAACAAGATTCTCAGAGTCCATACCAAAGTCTTGACTGGTTGATACTGAGTCAAGACCAAGAATTTGAGCGGTCGATACAGAATCATGACCAGAAAATGGACATCCCGAGACCAAGTTAAGACCAGGACTGTGAGGTGTCTAGACCTCATTAAGACTATGACTTGGAACTTTCAAGACCAAGACTGAATCACAACAAAGACTATGAGGCATCTAGTCTAACACTTGGATAGGTGTTAAAAAGTGAAGACCAAGACATTTACTGTGAGGAGTCAAGACCTGGTCAAGATCAAGATTTTGAGGCGTCCAGACCATGTCAAGAATAAGACTTTCGAGTCCAAGACGTTTAGAGGTCAAAACTCAAAGCCGAGACTTTGTAGGTTTGAGACTGAGTCAAGACCAAGACTTTCAAAATTGATATGAAACGTAACAACTTTAAAACCAATCAGCATCACTGAACAAGTTTTAGCATTATTAAAAAAAAAACAAAAAAAACAAAACACCTATAATATTTAATTTAGTTGTCATTGTCAACATCTTAGATCTTCCCCAAATCTCACTCATTTATTGCTATCTGCCCTATTATGACCCTTATCAATGTCATCAGTGAACTTCATCAGTTGACTTCCGTCGGCGGTGTTGGTCAATCAATCAGTCGCCACACTATCACTCACGTCTGTCTTCCTGTGGCGTTTTTTTCCTTCCGCCCAGTTCCAAGCTTGCACTTTTGCCACAGCCCATCATGTTTGACAAAGATGACAAAGCCCGGGCCAATGCCTCTTTTTGCCCTTTTCAACCGGCAGTCCAAACTTTTGCGGAGGGTTGACCTTCTCCCTCCCTTTCTCGCTTTTTCTCTCTCCACTTTTTTTTTTATTGTCCCCTTGAATATGTGCCAGGCGTCGTGACAGCGCGTAGTAAACCCTCCCGGAAATAATCCATGCCGGCATCTGCGCGCCCATGGTGGGGGAAGTTGTTGGCGTTTGCGAAATGCCAACTCCAGTGCCCGCAGTTCATCCGTGCTGGAGGCTAGCTGCAGACCAATGTTATCTCCCGTAAAACTGAAAATAAATAACGTCAATGAAAAAGAACAAGACAATAAATGAAATGTTAAGGGTTTACCATGCCAGGTTTTTCAACTAGCATGTGGCCTCAGTGATAACACACAAGTGTGCTGTGAATGAATTTACTGCCTTAAATTTCCACCATAAATTCAATGCTTCAATCGTTACATGTTGCATGATGAGGGGTGGAAAACTAGTCGAGAATAAGACTCAACACACCAACCCAACGTCATCGGAAAGTCGGTATACAACGTCTGTTTGGTGTGTAGCTCAATGTTGTAAAAGCGCAGCCATTGTTGGGACGTCTGGTGCGAGTGTTCGGCCAGTCAACATGTACAATCGGGTCGGGCTGTCGGGTTAAATGCGTATTATGATTGTCTGTTAGCTAGCGAATCAGTGCACTGTACAAGAACGGGAAGTGACAAAAGTGGAAAAAAATGAAAACTTAAGCCATTTCTCAAGAACAAAATGACCTTTGTTCATTTTCACATCTCCTCTATGGACATAACAGCTAGCAGGACAGAAGAGCACAAAGACAACGTAATTACTCTCTTTCACGAAAGCCCGCCGTTAATCGGCATCACTGTCAAAGGCTACACATTGACTATCACTGCAGATGGCATGAAGAAGTACTACTTCTCACGCTTGCGCAGAAGGTCCGTAGTAGTTGGTGTCCTCATCGGCTTTTGCAGTGTGTACTTCTGTAATTTTCTGGTCTGACGTGCCGACTTCTAGGGCGACGTGACATTGGATTGGTGTGTAGAGGCAATTAGAGTCAAGACCAAGATGTGTGTGTGGTGACACTGAGTCAAGACCAAGACAATTAGGGGTCGAGCCAAAGACCAAACTTTGAAGGCTCAAGAACGAATTGAAACAAAAATATTCATGACAAACTCTTTGAGGGATCGAAGCAGAGTCAAGACCAAGATTTGAGTCGTCGAGACTGAGTCGAGACAAAGATTTTGAAGTCCAAGACTTTTAATCAGAATCAGAATCAGAAATCCCTTTATTGTCATTGTACTCAGGTGTGCAACGAGATTAGAGAGCTCCCCTCTCCAGTGCAATACAACAATAATTCAATTAAATATATAAATTAGATAAATAAGAGACTAAGTCAGGACAAAGACTTTGAGTGAGTTGAGGCCAAGATTTGAGCGTTTGGGACAAGACCGGAAATGTGGGGGGTTGAGGGCAAGTCGAGAACAGACCTTTGAGACTTGAGACGTTGGAGAATGGGTGGCTAAGACCAAGAATAGAAGGGTTTGTGACCAAGCCTTTGAAGAGTTGAGGACGAATCAGGACCAAGACTTTGAAGCTTTTCACTGATGGTGTAGTGGTACACTCGCCTGAGCACGGGGGTCGGTTTCCGCTCGGTGACGGCGTCTGTGTGTCCCCTGCGACTGTTTGGCGACCAATTCAGGGTGTCGTGTGCTTTTTGCCCAAAGTCAGCTAGGATAGGCTCTGGCATCACTGCCCCCATGCGACCTTGTACAGGACAAGTGTTTTGAGAGGCCAAGTCCAGACCAACACACACACACACGCATATATATATATATATATATATATATTTATATATATACATATATATATATATATATATATATATATATATATACAGAGAGAGAGAGACTGAGACATTATCAAGACTTTAGGGGGTTGAGACCAAGTCAAGAGCAAGAATTTGAGGAGTGAAGCTGCAGTATCTGCAGTTCAACCGAGGAAGAGGCGAGCTGGAGACCAGCGTTATCTCTCTCCGAAATAGAAGTAAATTAAAAAAAAGTCAATAAATGAATAACAAGTCACCGTTGCCAGGCGGCTTTTTGAGCGAGCATGTGGCCTCAGCAATAACACCCCAGTGTGCAATGACTGTTTATTCCAACCAGGTTGAAAATCAGCAAAAGGAGCATCCCATTCAGAATTTACTACTTTCAATTACTGCCTTAAATGCTTCAATTGCTACTTGCTGCCACTCGTCTCTTCTGAAAATGTGACTTTTTTGAATAGGATACCAATTTGAGATACCCTGAAGTTAATTACTGAAAAATAATCCAAAACCAACCTTGTCTCCTGCAGCAGTCACTGTTTTTATGCTTATTTCAAGATCTATGGATTTGAAATGATATGCATCAATCGATTGCTAGAATTTTCGTGTTCAAATAATTGCTGCTTGGAAAGTCACAGCTGGACTTATGTTAGGCAAACACATTTTATTTTGCAATTTTATTTTAGTTATTTGAATTCATTTTTCATTTTGAGTGAGTTTAATGAGATTTTTGATGATTTCAGTTTTATATTTTTTCTTTATTTTGTTTGATGTGGAGTTTGATTTTTGTTTAAGATGACAATTTTTTGTTTCATTTTTACATATTGCTAAATATACTTTTTGATTAAATTTCATTTTGCATTTGATTTTTACATGAGTAAGGAATGTATTTATTAAGCAATTTTCAACTGAATCTATATTTTTATTGTTTTTTTTGTATTGTGCTTTTTATTTTGTGTTTATTTAATTATTAGATTATTTGAGTTTAAATTATATTCACGTGATTTTTGCCTTTTTTTTCTTTTGTTTCAAATTGAACGACAGGTATTACATAGATATTGAGAATCTTTTTCACTCGTTAACATTTTGCGTCAAATGTCTGCTAATCTGTCATCGAGGCAGCAAAGAAGTGTTGGCGCTCTGTTATTCTTGAGCTAACGGGTGACGACATGCCTAGACGGAACGTTCTTGCTAAAGTTTGATTCTAGCTGGAATATTAACGAGGTGGCCCGGCACTAATGCGGGACACCAGAGAGATGATTAATTTACATGAAATATATCCGTGGTGACAGTAAGGAAGCTTAATTGGAAGGCGGCATATGAGTATGACAGTGAAAGATGTCCACACTTATCAGCGGCGGCTCCGTGAGATGCCCGACAAGGCGGCAGACAGACCTGCCTGCCCGCATCAAGTCCACGTCCAATAAAACTTCACAGGGGTAAACTTTTCTCTGATGCATTTCATTGATCTCAAGGCTGGAGGAGTAGAGCGGTGCTCACATGGCAACTGAGTCTATTAAAAGCAGCCTGTTTAGCCAGCAAAGTGATTTGGTCACTGCATAAATTCTTTATATAAACTATTAATTGAGCAAATATCACACAATTGACGAAAATTTAAACAGCATGATTAAAAAAAAGAAACAATAGAATACAATAATTTATACTGCAGCCTGTTTAGGAAGCAAACTGGTTGGGTCACTACACCTTTTAATGTAAACTTTTTATTGATCAAAGTCCACATGATTGATAAAAATTTAAATGGCGTGCTCCCAAGAAATGAATACGGTATATCAATTTCTAGAATTAACAACACAGTTTATACGAACCTGTTCATAAGCAAATACCACACAATTGACTTTCAAAAAAGAGGATCCAATAATTTGTACAGCAACTGCTTTGCATGCAAAAAAACCTCAACAAAACACATTAGCATAATGACGTTGTACAGTGACAAAAATACTATGGAAGACAATGATGAAAGAAATTTAAAGTCTCTTGTACATTGATTGACTACTTTCTATATGCCACATACTTCAATGGATGAAAACATCCAATGGAGATAGGGGGGCTGCTGCGGCGTCGGGCCTGGGAATATTCGGCGGAAACAAACATAAATGTCACATTAAATGGAAACAAAATACCAACAGTGAAAGCAGGAACAAATGTGACACACACATAGACTAGCCAGTCTGAAAGCAACACCAGTGATAAATGTCATACGTCTCGCTGCAAAGTTCACAAGGCTTTTTTATCCAGGAGTTCAGAACATCCTGATAACAGTACACACACACTTCACACTTTTTATGCTAATCATTGATTGATTTTTTACACGGATGCAAATTGTCAATGTGAACAGGTGTGAGAAAAATAAAGGAAGATGCTAAAGAAAAGCAATTGCTGCCCAAACAGCCTACTGTGGAAATTTTTAAATGTTTTCATCGCTCTGTTTCACTGTTTGTAAGTCGTGGATAAATAATGGATAAAATGTTCATATAGTTTGATGCCTGGGCTGCGGAAAAAAATTGTGTGTATCTTGTGCCTCTCTCTCTCTCTCTCATCCTGAATTAGTTGCCAGCCAATCGCAGGGCACACGTAGACGGACAGCCATCCGTGCCCACAATCACAGCTATGGACAATTTAGATCATTCAATCAAAATTCCATGCATGTTTTTGGAATGAAGGAGGGAATCTGAACACCCGGAGAAAACCCACGCAGGCACGGGGAGAACATGCAAACTCCACACAGGAAGCCCGGGGCCAGACTCAAACCCACGACCTCTACATTGTGAGACCACCGTGACATCCTAGTGTGATATTTATCCAATAAAATTAGGACCCCAACACAAAGCATAAAAACAAAGATTAAACATAAAACAACGGCGATAAAAGCATCTGCGCAAAAGAACAAACAACAAACAAAAATGAATGGACAGAGTGCAACAGATGCCGAAAAGAATAACAAGCCCACCTAAAGGACTCAAACTGGATGAAAAAAAATATGAGAGCACAACAAGGTAAAAAAGTAAAAAGCGCATCATATAATCTGACACAATAGCGCAATAAAAATGCAGCATCTAACTTGAAAAAATAAGAGAAAAAAGTGTCACTAGGAAAACAACCTAAATATAAATTGAATTCAATGAATATCCAAAGATTAGAAAGACGGCAACCAAAAAGGATAGAAAACAACTAAATGGAGACCTGAACAAAGCAGAGAAACCGCCGTTAATTTTGAATGTTTGTGCATTGTGTGTTGTTTGATTGATTGAACATTTGTATAATAATGGAGCGACCAATCTAGTTTGCTGTCTAAATAGGCTGCTGTCAAAATTAATATATTTTTTCTGTCTATGTGTTGCACTTCATGCAAAACTGGCAAACTAAGTGAAGACAATCACATTGACAGCGCAGCATCGGGCACAACTTGACGTCCTTCCTCAAGCAAACTTTGACAAGTTGTGAGTCGGGAGCAAAACAGGGCTCAAACTAGCAATGGTATGATGGCGTGGCGCCCACTTGACCCCCTCGGGTGTGTCGCTTCCCCCGGATGGTCGCAGACGACAGCCTGTCGCAGCCGATTAGTGGCGAGGAACATCTGTTGAATGCCGCAACTTGTAGGCTGTCAAAGAAATATGCAAAGTTTCTGTGCAACAAGTAAACTATTCAGTACAACTAGTTTGCCACCTCAACACGCTGCTTTAGAATTTATGTCATCTATTTTTTTTTTTTCGTATCGAAAATGTCGATCAATGCAGAGTTTGTATGACGATGTTATGGAGTGACACAAGTAGCGGTAATTTGTTCTTTTTATTATTGTATTCCATTTCACTTTTTGACGGTGGTGGGAAATTTGATAGTCGAAATGTTTTTGAAAATGAGAATATGTAGCTAATCCATCTAGTTTGCTGCCCTTGCAGGCTGTTGTAGAAATGAATTCTATTCAAAAAAAAATTAAAAGGGTTAGATGGAGGCAACTGATTTGCTGTGGTGACCCCTGAAGGGAAACGTCAAAAGGAAAAGATTTTTTTTTTTAAATCGTTCAATTATGTGCTATTTTATCAATGGAGCCTCTGTTGTGACAGACTATTTTTCTTCTTATATAGACTGCCTTAGCCATACATTGTACTGTTGGACATTTTTTTAATATTTGATCAATAAAGAAAATGTTGTAAAATGGTGTAGTGACCCAAATAGTTTTCTTCCTAAGCGGGCTCCTATAATAATATTCTTTTTTCCATTTTTTTATCATTCTATTTCCGTCTTTGTTAATTCTCCGGTGTTTGGATGATAACATTTTATGTGAAGAGATTCTATAACGACCTGAGCCTAAATGAGCTGCCCGAGAAATTGGCTCTATTTTTTTTCTTTTATTATTTTATCATTACAGTTTATATAAAGTGAGGTTGTTTAAACATTTTTCTTTTCATCAAATATTTAAAATTATTATTAGTCACATAATATAGAATGATAACAGGAAAATCTACAGTGGCTCATTTAGTCAGCAAACAAGTTCATTACACGATCAATTGCTCACACTCTTGGCAAACATTGAAATACATAGAAGATGCAAGTTTCTACAACAATTTGTTTAGGCGGCAGGAGCATTTTTAAGCATCATCCTTGGTTTCCCTTGCACAAATTGCAACTGTGTACGCGAGTGGGTGGATGCGAGCCCACGCGGTGTCATCTCCCACACGTCCTTCTCACCCTTGTAAACACTCTCTTCCTGCCGCCTTTTTCCCCCTCGTCCGCTTGGCCGCTCTCGTCCCCTCACCTCACGCCAACACGGTCCAGGCCCCCCACCGCCATATCCCTCGTCCCACCCGTTCGCCTCGCGCTCTCACGCCCCAGTTGTGGAGTACAATGAGACTCCATGACAGACTATATACGCGTGTCCCCTCTCAATAGGGGCTGACTCTTGTTTAATCCGCCCTGCACAGCTATTTAAAGATGCTGTGAATCTTTCTCCAAAGAGCCGGGAAAAACTGCCCGTGTGTATTTAGGGAGAAATAATGTGTGTGTGCGTGTGTGTTGTGTGTTTATTTTGCACACTGGTCAGTTGATAATGCAGTCATGAGCTCTCGCAATTTGCCTCGTGCTTTCGGTTCATAGACGCTATGTTCACACGCTAACATGCTTACACTCACAAAATAAACATCCAAAACAAAATAGTCAAAATTCCGCTTTAAACCAAAATGGAAGAAAGTTTCATGCATGGATCCTTGAGACTATAGCGTGCATACGGTTATTATAGACATTTCCAAACAAATCTGAGTCATTAGGTCGAACAGATGTCAGGGGCTAATTTTGTTTGAACTTTGAAGGGGGAATATTGGGTGAATTGCAAAGTCGGAGTTTGCTCCAGAAATTGTTGGTTTAAACCAAAATGGATGATTTGATGTTCATTTTAAAGCAAGGGTCCTTGAGACCTTTTCGTGTGTCGTTTAGTTCAAACCCATGTCAACAGATGAAACTGGTGTCAGGGTCAACCTTTCTTGCGGCTTGATTGAGTGAATTCTCCAGTCAGTGCCTCAGACAGGGTTGCTTCAAACCAAAATTACAGATTTCCTGTTCATTTTGAATGAAGGGTCCTGAGACGTTTTAGTGTATCTTGTTAATAATATTGACACATCGGCCAAATTTGGTGCCGGTGGCTAACTTTTTAGAGGCACAATTGCGTAACTTGCCAAGTAGGAGTTTGCGACCATTCGCTGTACTGCTTCTCCTCACTAGGGTCGTGGGGGGTGCTGGAGCCTATTCCAGCTCTCTTTGGGCAGTACACCCTGAACTGGTTGCCAGCCATACGCAGTGCACACATAGACGAACAACCAGCCGCTCTCACACTCATACCTAGGGGCAATTTAGAGTGTTCAATCGACCAGCCATGCATGTCTTTGGAATGTGGGAGGAAACCGGAGTACCCGGAGGAAACCCATGCCGGCACAGGGAGAACATGCAAACTCCACGCCGGAAGGCCTGAGCCGGAATCGAACCAACGACCGCTGCACTGTGAGGCCATCGTGCTAACCGGTCGTCGACCGTGCCGCCCTTTCAACCATAATGGATGAGTTCATTTTAAAGCGAGAGACCTTGAAACTTTTTGTGCAACATGTTATGACAGACATGTCTCACCAATTTCTTGTCAATAGATGAAACTGGTGTCTGGGGATTATTTTGACTAAATTTGTAGGGCGCTTGATTGAAGTGACTTTCCTAGTGGCATATCAACCTAGAAATGGTAGCTTCAAACCAAAATAGATGACTTCTTCTCCAAGATGGAGCATGGCTCCTTCAGACTTTTTTGTGCATGCTGTTGTGATAGACATGTAAACCCAATTTCATGTCAGTCAGGGAAACTGGTGTCAGTGACTGTTTTTCTGACTTTCCAAGAGGCACAATTGGGTGAGTTTGTGCCACACCCCAAAATGGACAATTTCTTTCAAATTTAAGGCATGGGCCCTTGAGACATTTTCATCACTCCCGTTTTCATAAACATGTTCACCCTTGATCAGTGAAATTGGTGCTGGTAATTAATTTTATCGCTCAATTTTCTCCCTAGTTTTCATTTGGGGGGATTCCATAGTGAGGAGTTCGCCCTTAAACTCTTTGGTTCCTTAAAACGTTTTCGTGCATCCTGTTGTGACAATTATTGGAGGATAAAACCCAAAACGACCTATTTTATTTGTATGTCGCAATTAGAATGATGCTCCTTTCTAACCCGGCCCAACCAAGTAGCATCATGATTTACGATGTTGGCGCTTGATGAGCTTTTTGGGTGATTGATGGCATTAGCTTGAGTCATCACTTAGACTCTTGTTTGGCACTGCCACTGATAATGTCCTTGTTATTGATTTATTTTTATTAATTAATGAATATCAAGATTTAACCCTTAAAATTAGGTTTGCGAGTCACGTCACTGGCCCGATTATTGCAGTATGCTCAGAGGGTAAAGAGTTTTACCACCAAGCAGTTGATTACTATCCATTCATTCTTCTGTTGAAAATGTATTTCTCTCGTAATATATGATAAAAACTAAATAAAAGTTGATTAAAAAAAAGTGGTTTGGGAATTTTGAGGATAAAATAATTTTTGTTCATTATATGGATTCAATCAATCAATTACTTATAAACACGTGTTGATGTGCGCCAGCATTGATGTATGCTAGGTCAGTGTCGATCAATGTAGCTGGATCATATAGTTATGTGTGTGTGTGCCCAACCGTCTGCTTCCCTCATTTTATGACCGGGTTTCAATCAAATTTGTGGCTTTAGTTGCAATCATGTTTCCCGTACGCCAACTATTGTCTCGGGTATGTTGGAATTCCAGGCAAGGTTGGTGCGGCACGCATTAGAAACGGGCTGCCCCCCACCCCAACATGATATACTATAAATCAAGTCCAGCGTGTATATTGCACAATAAGCGTGTAATATCTTATATACGCATTCGCAATTCTTTGCTAACATGACAAGCAAAGCAAACAGTCAAGGTCACGATGGCTACCAACTCCTTTGGGATTACAGTGGAACCTTCCGAGTGAGCCTTTAACCAGAACGGCGGATATATAGGGGTGGTGGATTAGCGGTTTGGGAGTACGGGTGTCCGAGTGCTCTGCAATAGCCTTTTAAAATGAATTTGTTAAGGTTGAAGGATTACGAAAACGACAGATTTTTATCGCCTTGAAAAATTACATAAAAAAAAAAAGTTAATGTGGCGAAATACTGTATATGCCCTATTCAGAGCCTGATGCGTTGTTATTTCAATGGTACCTTTGAAGTTGGATTTGCTCCTCAGTAGCCTGCGTTACTCCTTTTGCGTTCAATCAAGGCTCAACTTTGTTCTTTGATTTTAACAGACATTTAATGTTATCTACATTTCTTTAAATGTTCAAATAACATAAAGAATGCCATCAGAAATAAGCAAAGACAATATAAAAAGCACATGAAATAAGGATGTGTCACATAAAACAATAAAGAAATCAAATTGCACAATATTTACCTCATTGGCCACATTCTCTCAAAAGGAATAAAAGAAATCACAGAAATGTTCTCAACTGAAACACGATTGTCCTCTCGGCCAAACTCCTGCCTTGTCTTCTCGGTACAGCGCCTCTTGTGGACATTATGTGCATCCATTGCCTGTGACTGCAAAAATTAATAAGAAGAGGGGGCTTGTCACTATGATTGTAAACCAAAATAAATGACCTGAAAATTCTAACTCACTTGACATTTTAACATAAAATAATTTCTTTATTTATTGTCCTTTTCAACCAAATTAAAAGTATGAAATAAAAGAAGGAACTAAATTAGGGTTGCCTTTGACTGAGAGCGGCACGGTGGATGACTGTAAAGCATGTCTGCCTCACAGTTCAGAGGTGCTTGGTTCGATTCCGCCTGCGGCTTTCCTGTGTGGAGTTTGCATGTTCTCTCCGTGCCTGCGTGGGTTTTCTCCGGGTACTCCGGTTTCCTCACACATTCCAAAAACGTGCATGGCAGGTTGATTGAACACTCCAAATTGTCCCGAGGTGTGATTGTGAACTGATGGTTGTTTGTCTTTGTGTGCCCCAACCACTTAAGGAGGTACTGGATAATGGATGGATGGATAAATTTGGCAGCAGCTACATCCTGTTTAGGAGTCAAACAAAATATTGAAGATGAACTTGAATTTTGCTTGCTCTTCAGGCAACATCATCTTTTGCGCTGTATGTGTTCTTCTTCCCCTATTTATTTTCTGTATGGACTGGGCTTGACATTTTTTTTTTTTGGACTATGTTGATTCCGATATTTGGCAGAATGAAATTCAGATGACAGATTAATTTGCCGATTAATTTAAAGGCTCTATGATGAATACAGTATCTCCTTTGGGAGTACCTTTGACTGTTTGACAACACTTTGGCCTTTAGTATTTCTTTAACTGTTTAAAATAGATAAAAATGGGCAATAATTGGCAGTTTTTTTTTACCTCTTGCAGATTTTTTAAAAATGTTTGTTTGAATGTCAGTTTCTTTGTGTTACGTAAAAACTGTAAAAGGTTGCCTGACAAATGAATCGGTCAGGCCCTAATTTGGACTTCATCTGCATTCTGTTTCCACAGCATATATGCTACTGCCATATTTAGAGGAATATGCCTTGTTATTTTCAGAGATGGTAATTTCAACCTAGTGACGGAGCGGTCTGTACATCCGTCCTGGACTGACGGCCATTTTTTGGCACGGAGGATGATAATTTTTTCAAAAAGGACAGACTAACCAAGGATGGAAGTGGGTTTTCATCCATCGCTTTAATCGTCTTGAACCGGGTCAAGTACCGCGTGTATAGAATTCCAATATTTGCATGATTTAGCAGAATGATATCCTGTAATTCTGTTGCGTGTACTGGCCCTTTAACTGAGATTTCAAGTGAGCGAGTGAGTGAGCGAGCAAGAGAGAGAGTGAGAGAGAAATTAGCCAGCTAATGTGATTTAAATAATGTTTATGTATGAATTATGAAACCTCTCCTGTTAACTTCTCTCCCACGGCATCAACATGCACCGATCCTTTTTTTGGGAGGGCGGGGTGCTATTTTTGCAGTTGTCAACCATGGACGGAGGCATGTTAAAAGGATGAGGACGGATGCCGATGGAGGGTGATTATTTTTTTGAATAAGGACGGAGGGCTACGGCCAAATGGGTGCCCTGGTTGCAGATGGAGGTCTGACTGGCAAAATAGCGCAAAGATCCCTTTAATGTTTTTTGGGGGGGAAACCTTTGAAATTGGATTTGCTCCGAGTCCAGTATACCAAATGATGAAAATAAAACCTTAACATCACCGAACTCAATGACGTTTGCTCTATGTGTTGTTATCTCTGTTTATTATGTTCTTTTTTTCCCACAGCATTCTATTATCCCATCATTATCCCACCAAGCCAACAAAACGCTGAAGAATAACCTCACTCTCACTTGATGTTTGTGCTGCCCATTTTAATGCTTTTTATGTTGTCGACTCCCTGTTTGTCTGCAGTCCGTTTAGGAAACAAACTAATTTGGCTTGAAATCATCGTTGTCAAGTCGTTTTATTTATTAGCTATCTGCTATGTTTGTTCTGCCCGTTTGCTTTTGATCCCGTTTAGGCGTCATGAACCTCGCTCCTGTTACTTTACACAACTTGTTTGTGTTAGAATTACCGCCTCTATTTGCAGTACGTTGATCTTTTTCTCGTTATGTCCTGTTTAGATTTTTTTCTCAAACCGCCATATTCTGCTTGGAGGGTGTCAGCAGCTCATCTAGGCCACCTAACTGCGCAATATACACTAAACTCTATTCGCCAGCGTTGTTGCTACACTACGCTATGCTATATACTTTTCTTTCATTTCTGGATATTTTGGTCATTGCGACTGCACAACATAACTTTCTCAGTAGGAATGTTACAATGCTTAGCCTTTCACTTTGGATTTCTTCTGCAGCCCATCCGGGCAGTGGATTAATAATTCATTCATTTATTGCGGTTTCCACAGTATCTCCTTCCATTGCTTCACAGCCTAGTAAGCATGCAACATAACCTCATGGATATTAACCTTCTGGTATTTTCTAAACAATTGGATGAGTGGGTATCGTTGCTGCTTGTTCATATGTGACTTCTTTGATGGTTCACTCCCACTCCTAAGTGCAGTTTCCTGCTGTTGCCAGTCTCTGCTGTAGCATCTCGTGACCGAGTGAAGTGGCTCAGCGTCCAATCCATCCCTGGAGACTTCTTCCAATTGCGTTCGATAGAGCACATTTCCCCCGTTGGCTTTTTATTCTTTGTCTTCCTGTTCTGCCCTTGGCTGCACTATCACTGCGCACATGTGGCGTGCGACATTGCTGCAAAATGCTAAAGGCATTTCAGTCCTCTTGCCGCATGTTAGCCGCATTGTTCAAAATTCTGCAAGTATGTATCCATTTCGTTGGTGGATGGCTGCAGATCGTTTGGCGGAGTTTGTCAAACAGACAATAGGAATTGAAATAACAAAACTCCACAGAAGGTAAAATTATTAATACTAATTTAACAAATTATGTAAAAAGGAATTTGAAAAATGGTAAACGTATATGTGAAATGGTTAATTTGACATATATTTTTAATTTTATTATTTTCAATGCGTCAGCCAATTATTGAATGAAATGAATTTAAAAAATAAATGTCAAATTGTAATTTTTTTTTTATCCTTCCATCCATTAGCCAAAACGCTTCTCCTCATGAGTGGTCTTGGGCGTGCCGGAGCCTATCCCAACCGTCTTCGGGCAGTAGGCGGGGTACACCCTGGACTGGTTGCCAGCCAATCGCAGGGCACACAAAGACGAACAAAGATAGATAAAGATAAAAATGTCCTTTATTCGTCCCACTATGGGGAGATTTGAGGTGTTACAGCAGCAAAGATATAGATCACACAGAGTCGGCGGCGTAATGTAGCCGTTAATGTATAACATTAGCAGCAGACATTCATAAAAAGCATGCAAATATACACAGTATAAACGTATCTAAGTGTAAGGAAACACTCCTAATGGCCGTCCATTATACAAAGGGGAAACACTGTAATGATAAAAACTACTGAATGATTGAAAGTACTGCAATGATAAAAGTACTGTAATGGTAAAAAGTACTGCAATGACAAAATATACTGCAATGGTAAAAGTACTGTAATAGTAAAAGTACTGCAACGATAGAAAAATACTGCAATGATAAAAGTACTGTAATAGTAAAAGTACCGCAATGGGAAATACTGCAATGATAAAAGTACTGCAATGACAAAATATACTGCAATGGTAAAAGTACTGTAATGGTAGAAATACTGCAGTGATAAAAGTACTGTAATAGTGAACGTCCTGCAATGGTAGAAATACTGCAGTGATAAAAGTACTGTAATAAGAATACTGTAATGTAAACAAAATACATCATTGGTCAATATTTAAGTACACCATTGGCTGAAAGTACAGTCGTAGTGTATATTGCATCCTAGGACTGCACAATTGCACTAATGCCCTCCCGTTTGGGGGCCTGACCCAATGTTCTTGTTAAAAAGTCTGACAGCAGTCGTCAGAAAGGAGCGGCGACATCTCCCTTTGTTACAGCGAGGGTGTAACAGTCTATCACTGAAGGAGCTGTGGAGTGTTCTCAGAGTGTCATTGAGTGGGTGTGCTGGGTTGTCCAGCATTGATGACAGTTTTGCCGTCATCCTCCTGCCCCCCACTGAGTCCACAGAGTCCAGGGAGCAGCCCAGGACAGAGCTGGCCCTCCTCACTAGTTTGTCCAGTCTCTTTTTGTCCCGGCCCGAGATGCCTCCTGCCCAGGAGACCACTCCATAGAAGATGACTGATGAAACCACCGAGTCATAGAAGTTCCTGAGGAGTGTTCCCCGAATGCCAAAGGACCTCAGCCTCCTGAGTAGGAAGAGTCTGCTCTGACCCTTCCTATAGAGAGCGTCTGTGTTGTCGCTCCAGTCCAGTTTATTGTTCAGATGAACACCCAGGTACTTGTAAGTTGAGACCCTCTCAACGTCTGTTACCTGGATATTCACTGGTGCAGGTGGAGAGTGCCGACGCTTGCGGAAATCCACCACCAGCTCTTTGGATTTCCCAGCGTTGATTTGGAGGCGGTTCTGCTGACACCAGTCCACGAACCCCTGCGTAATCCCTCTGTACTCCCAATCGTCACTGTCAGTGATGAGTCCGACAATCGCAGAGTCATCAGAGAACTTCTGC
Organism: Idiotropiscis lumnitzeri; assembly: GCF_059441095.1. Lineage (NCBI taxonomy): Eukaryota > Metazoa > Chordata > Actinopteri > Syngnathiformes > Syngnathidae > Idiotropiscis > Idiotropiscis lumnitzeri. The sequence continues at coordinate 3,879,626 of NC_142398.1, forward strand.
AGGTGACAGGCTGTGTATTTGTAGTCCGAGGTGTAGAGGGGAAGGGAGCCAGAACAGTTCCCTGCGGCGCTCCCGTGCTGCAGAGGAGCACGTCAGACACACAATCCTGTGTCCTCCCGTACTGTGGCCGGTTTGTGAGGTAGTCGTGGATCCATGTGATGAGGTGGTGGGCCACTCCCGCCTGCTCCAGCTTGTCTCCCAATAAGGCGGGCTAGATGGTGTTGAAAGCACTTGAGAAATCAAAGAACATGATCCTCACCGTGCCCCCCGCCTTCTCCAGGTGGGAGAGTGAAGTGTGGAGCAGGTAGATGATGGCATCATACACACTGATGCCAGGCTGGTATGCAAACTTTAGTGGGTCCATTGAGGAGCTGACCAGGGGGCGCAGATGGACGAGGACCAGTCTCTCCAGGGTCTTCATCAGATGAGACGTCAGCGCCACTGGTCTGAAGTTGTTGAGCTCCTTCGGATGGGGGGGGGTCTTTGGAACCGGAACCAAGCAGGATGTTTTCCACAGGCTGGGGGACTCTGCCCAGCTTCAGGCTCAGGTTGAACATGTGCTGGACGATTCCACACAGCTGGTCTGCGGAGCTGGGAGCTAATCCCATCTGGGCCTGCTGCCTTCTTCGCCTTCATCTTCCTCAGCTGGTTCTTCACCTGAGATGTTGTGAGGAACAAGGCTGAGCAGGAGGAAGTGGTGGTTGTCTGATGAGGCTGGGAACTGGAGCCTGTGGAGCGAGAGAGGGGAGAGAGAGGGGGAGAGAGGGTCTCGTTCGCAGTGGCAGGAGGGGTTGGTGGGGGCTGCAGCAGGGGAGCCTGAGCGGGGTCAGGCATTTGATCAAACCTATTGAAAAATAGGTTCAACTCATTTGCCCACTGAAGCCCCCCCCCTTCTGGGTCTTACCTGGTTGTCCGTGGCCTGAGATGGTCTTCAGGCCCCTCCAGACATCCCTGGCATTGTTCCGCTGCAGTTGTTCCTCCATCCGCATCCTGTAGGACTTTTTCCCCTCTCGGATCCTCCTTCTCAGCTGATGCTGCACTCTCTTCAGCAACCATCCGCACTCAGGCGCACAGTCACACCTAAGCGTCTAAAAATGTTAAAGGTACATAGATAAAATTGTTTATTTCCAATATTTTCCCATTGGATTGTTCACCATTTGGTAAATTCATTTTGAAAGATCTTAAATGTGAATGTCTTAATTCACTATTTTTATTGTATCTACAATTTAATAACAAAACAATTATTTTGTAACATTACCTTAAATATTAAGTATATACACTATGTCAACTAATGTTTTACTTAATGTTTTTATTTATCAAAGATATTTGATAAATTCTAAAATATTAAAGGTGTGTTTTTATTTCATTTTATAATATGATTTTATTTATCATCGAAACAATTATTCTGTTAAATTTGTTTATTTAAAAACTTAAAATGTAAATTTGTATTTAATTATTAGTAGCTGTCAGTGTATTATATGTACAATAATTTAGCCAATCATACAAGAAAAGGTTTTTTTTTTTTACTCATACAGAAAATTAAGCAACTACCCAATTAATAATCTTTTTCATTTGATTAATTACAGCTAATTTAACTGTTCAATGAAATTCATTGTAAAGAATTAAATTTGCATTTGTAGATATTGTATATTTTTAATGAATGTTGCCACCATTAGTGGGAGGGTCGCTGATGGTGTAGCGGTACACTCTCCTAACTTAGCGGGTGATTGTATAATTGGGTCTCACTCAGTGACTGTGTCTGTGTGTGTGTGTGCCCAGGGAACTGGCTGGCAACCAGTTTAGGGTATCGTTCGCCTTTCACCTGAAGCCACCTGGGATAGGCTCCTGCAACCCTGTACAGGATGAGTAGTTTTGAACATGCCATGACAATTAGAGGAACTGTGACAAAGGGAATGTTTGGTGGGCCGGATTAAATTCGACTACAGGAATGGGGTTTACTTTGTTTTGGCAGTATCGCTGTTTTACGGGTTTTAATGGCAATTGGTCTTTCATATGGACATGCATCGCATCTGGGTAGATTTCTTAATGAACGGAGGTAGGTGTCAGAGCTAAGAAACACAAACACCGGATACAAAAGATGGCAAAGCTACGAGGGCGGGTACACAGCATTCCACCCGAACGATGACGTGATCTGCTGAGGTAACGTCCAGTCATTTCCCTCTATGCCGTAATGTAATATTTATACATGACAGTATATGCTAAAGATCAGCGAACGTTCAGTAGGTAATGGATAAAAAGCACCCTCATGAATAATGTACGATACAGGTAGGAAGACATCACTGGAAACAAAGCGCTCTTTTCACCATTTGATAAACTTCAGGTGTTTATTTTCACAAGAAATTTGGTTTTTTTTGGTGGTCACTGCACTTCGGTGCAAGGTTGCCCATATTTGGCAGTGATTGTTAAGCCACAACCAGGAAGTAGCAGGGATGCTTTTCCCACTAGTTGCTCAAATTCTGCTGCCGCTCTAAAATCACTCCGCCAACCCCTATCCTATTGAACGTGCCATCCGTGTCACTGACGTCCAAAGTTGACTTTTCTTTTTTCCATCGTCGCGCCTTCACAGCACATGCACAATGAATGGGTTCAATGACGTTGCACTGCGCCCAACTAAGTGCGCTGTGAAAAGGCCTCGAGGGCGCAAACTAGGATTAGGGGTTGAAATTAGGGTTTCACGCAAAATTTGTTTGGCAGTAATGGAACAAATGTCAGCTTGCTAATAAATATGAGTGACTCCACCTGTCCAAGTTCAATAGAGTCAAATCGTAGCAAATTATATAATTCATTATCTCTGCCTTAGATGTTAATTGAAGAGCATTTATTGCTAAAATTTCTGTAAATTAATTAATTGTTAATATTACTCCTTTCAAGTGATATTGTTGGAATATATTTGAAGTTTCACATCCCTGCTTTATATTTTTTCCCAATTCACGTTGATGTACTACTTTAAAAAAAAAAAAAAAAAAAATTAGAAGTTACTCACTGTCATGATCCGTCTGTTTCTCTGTCCAGCAGTGGGCGTTCCCTCCGCGCGCTCCCCGTCGCACGTCACCGGGCAGACGCGCCCAGCCGAGCAGCTGACGCTCGTCACCTGCTGATTACCGCGACTACATAAGCCGTCGCCGAGGTCGGATAATTCTGATAGGGTCGCTGTCCGGCCGAGGCCGGAAGCGAAGAGTGAACTCCACAAACGCTGACCACAAGAAGAGTTTCAGACCAGGTGTTTATTGGGGCCGACAGAGAACAATCAATCCATATCCTCACTAGGATATGGACTAGTGACAAACATAGATTTAGGAGTATATATACACAATTACAAGCGTCGCGAGTGACGAGAACAGAAAACGCTGGTGGACCGGGTCGCACCAGGAACCAAAAACGAGATTTAACTTAAAGCGCTTGCATAGCAAGGATAAACTACAAAACGATAATGGTCTTACCACAGAAGGGAAAGATGAATCCAAATAACGAAAACGAGAACCAAGGGCGAGCCGAAAAGTAGCTGAAACAAGAAACACTAGTGATGGGTCCAGCGACACCGAGGCGTCGATGCGCGCGCCGAGCTTCCAGGGCAAACCCCGTGTCGGTGCGCGTACTGCTTTGAGAAAGTCACGTGACCACTACCAGAATCGTGTCGACACAGCGGTCGCGCGCCAAACTGTGTTCATAAGGAAGCGCATCTATCAACAGGATGGACGCTCAAAACAAGCATCGAGTTATTGGCACGTTACTTTGCATTAAATATCCGCAAGATGGAAGACGTCACTGTTGATGCGCACTCAGAGGTGCAGCGCTATATGTCAGCAGGACACGTTGCACGTACGGAAGACTCGCTCTTATACTGGAAGTCCATGGAGGCAACGTTCCCTCACCTATTTATATTAGCCACACAGGCGTTGTGCACACCGGCCTCTTCAGTGCCTTGTGAGAGGATTTTCTCAAAGGCGGGGAAATTGCCTCAAAAAAAGAAATAGACTGAATAACAAAACGCTGGAGAAACTAATTTCTTTTGAATAAAAATCTTTAATTACAATGAGTCCATTGTCATTCACAACACTTTTACTTGGGCATTCAGACAGATGTTCTCTTAATTTATCAACTGCGTCTCGAATATCAAAGATTTTTTTTATGAAATTGCGTGTATGTAAAAATAATGTGAAAGCAAATGCCTAATCAGAATCAGAAATCCCTTTGTCATTGTACTCAAGTGTGCAACGAGATTAGAGAGCTCCCCTCTCCAGTGCAATACAACAATAATTCAGTTAAATATATAAATTTGATAAGAGAATAATTAGTGCGATGGAAAGTAATAAGAAATAGGATATATAAAAACACATCACGTCGCTAATCAATGGAATTGGATAAAATTAGTTTGACAGATCAGTGTCAGATGACCCTGTCAAATATTTCCTGCAAGTCCACCAGGTGTCAGTATTCAGCAACACAGTGTCAACACAGTGTCAATACATTGTGTCACTGTGTCGAAACGATACAGGATGCCTCATCTACCCATCACTAAGAAACACTATGAACGAGAAAATCAAGACACGGAACAACATGGAGCAAACGTGAGCATAAACTATGAGCGTGAGCATTGCGGGATAATTATCCGACGCCGAGCGATCCTCGGCGACGGCTTATGTAGTCGCGGTAATCAGCAAGTGATGAGCGTCAGCTGCGCGGCTGGGCGCGTCTGCCCGGTGACGTGCGACGGGGAGCGCGCCGAGGGAACGCCCACTGCTGGACAGAGAAACAGACGGATCATGACACTCACCAATTACTCAGCACTTGAGTAGTTTTCCCATAAGTACTTACTTGACCCTTGCACATGTAATTGTTTGTGGGATTCATTTTGACTTTTGCTTGAATCTTATTCAGTCTTGGGCAAGTTACATGCAAAATGTATGATAGAACTCTTTATATGTTACTTGTATCTGAAAGTATCACTGTCTTTGCAGACTTATGAGTTTTCAAGTTTAAGATACTTTTAAGTTATTTTATTTTTATTCGTATTATTTTAAATCAGGGAATCATTTATTTAATAATGATTTTTATACTTTCAAAGGAAAAAGCATTTTTTCTACTATACTGTAGCTGATAGTTAACTTGTAATGAAGATAGTTAACATTATAGTGTGGGCTATAATATTAAATGGTTCGACTCTCGGATGGGAGATCACTAACTTTGATTATACTTTATCACTTTAATTTGATTGATTATTTGTATCTTTAATTTTTTTAATATGAGAATTGGAAGTTTTTTTTCCAGTAAATAAATAATCCCAGACTCTAAACCCCAAATGAAATGATCAACATACTCAAATTAATTTACACTAAAAAATAATGTAATAAATGCAGAAATAATTTATGTATGTACTTTAGGTTTAAAGTCAACAGTGAGAGAGAGACCAAGCGAGAGGGAGAGAGAGAGAACACTTCAAAGTTCAGTTAGTTGAAATTCTCTTTTTCTACATGGAGAAAAAGGGTTCTTGGTGAATTAACAACGGAAATAATAACCGAGTGGATCAGACTCTCTTTTAATGGCGCTTATTGTAGTTTGTTAGATTGGAGGTGCCGTGCCGTGACATTATCGACAACCGCACGTCTTCGGCATCGAAGCAGACGATTTGCATTTTCAGAATGACCGACTGTTTTCCAGACTGTCATTGATGACACAAAATTCATTCAAATCACATGTAAAAAGCATAATGACTCAATTCTTTGCAATTTATTTGCTGTATTTTACCTAGTGATTGTATTTTGAGTGTTTGTTTTGCATTTTATTTCATGAAACCATGACTGTGATTGATGTCAACCAAAAACATATTGTGTGAATACAAATGAAACATATCATAGAGAGTTCAAGCGGACAAACCTTTCAACTATTCTGCGTTACTTAGAGGATTGTTGCAAGGGTTTGTCTTTAGTTTTCTTTCTTTCTATTACGCAAGGTGGCTGTTTATTCTATGTAATTAGCGAAAGAGTGATTGCAGTAATTATAACGTGCATGTGTGATAGCCTTTTTTTTTGTCTTTTCTATGTGGGTTATTTGAGTCATTCAATTGATTTCTGTTGTGCAATGTGGTTGTGATAAAAGAGACGTACTGACCATGTGGCCAGAAATACATTACAGGTTGAGGTTTTTATCTGATGCCATGGATTACTTGTAGTTGTTTTCTTAATTTCAATTTTAAAAGGTGCCAGTTGTTAATATGACAGAATTATTAAAGCCTCAAATCCACAACTCAGTGATTATTTTTTTTCTTTTTGGCAGACTACAATGAAATGACTACACAACAAACAGCACTATGGAGCTTATGATTGATTAGCTTTATCAATTGAGTTACTGCTCTGTATTCAATACAAAACCTCTTAAAGTGAGGTTATTCTGGTGTATCTGTGCGCCTTGTATGGATCCAAGCCCCCACAGAAAAGGTGATGGGCCAAAAAAGTTGTCCACGTCCTCTTGCGGTAATTGATGTGCAGACAAAGGAAAGAATTCTCCTGAGCACCGCATGACCGATCCACTTCACGCTCAATTATCTCGACAGTCATTCGGCGACCGTTCTCACTAATGGCATGGACTATATTCAAGTTTCGCCACGCTCGCGATACCAAGCCATTACCATCTCAAAATCTGATGGTGCATTTGAGGTGTATAGTCATTAAATAGGATATAGATATGCTACATTTGCGGAGTACATGCATCAATGTAAATTACGTTACTTTGGTACGTTCAAGGTGCATACATTAAATATGATGCAAATATGATAGATTACAGCACTATATGCATCAAATATTATGTCAATTTGGTATGTTAGAGGTCTAAATAAATTAGTGATATAAATGTACTTTAGAGTTGTATTGTTTTTTATGTACCGCACGGTGGTGACTGGTTAGCGCGATGGCCTCACAATGTAGAGGTCGTGGGTTCGAGTCGGGCTCCGGCCTACCTGTGTGGAGTTTGCATGTTGCCCCCATGACTGCATGAGTTTCCTCCGGGTATTCCGGTTTCCTCGAACATTTCAAAAACATGCATGGCAGGCTGATTGGACACTCTAAAATTGCTCCTAAGTATGAGTGTGAGTGCGATGGTTGTTCGTCTCTGTGTGCCCTGCGATTGGCTGGCAACCATTTCAAGGTATCCTGTGCCTTCTGCCCGAAGATAGCTGGGATAAGCTCCAGCACCACCCGCGACCCTAGTAAGGAGATGGAACAACCATCCGCACTCACACTCATACCCAGGGGCAATTTAGTGTCCAATCAACCTGCCATGCATGTTTTTCAAATGTGGGAGGAAACCGGAGGAAACCCATGAAGACACGGGGAGAACATGCAAACTCCGCACAGGAAGGCTGGAGCCGGAATTGAACCCACGACCTCTGCACTGTGAGGCCATCGTCCAAACCAGTCGCCCACTGTGCCGCCATAGTTAACTCACTTTAACTATATTTCTAAAACACTTAAAGAGTTTACAGTTACATCATTAAATATGATGCAAATGTGCTAGATTAGAGGTGTATTAGAAACAATATAATGTAAATTTGGTACATTAGAGGTGGCTAGACACCGCAAAGGGTACCTTAGAGGTACATGAAAAAAATCCTGTTAATATACTAGCTTAGAGCTACAGCACATAAAATAAATATGATATAAACCCTGAGGTTTCTTTGTCGCAACATTACATTGGATCTGATGCAAAAACGGTTCAGTAAAGATGTATACATTAAATATAATTTAAATATTCTCCATTAGAGTTACACAAACTATGAAATTGTTGTAGGTACTTTAGATATGATGTAATTATGGTACATTAGAAGCATACAAACATTGAAAATAATGTAAACATGCAACA